>NC_143261.1:82567815-82870846 GCF_984573655.1 Nuphar pumila | reverse complement strand
AGTTGTCCGAACTTTGGGAAGAGTTGGCTCTTCTTGAGCCCAAATGGCATTGTGCCGAAGACATCGAGCTTCGCCAAAAGCAACTCGATATGGAACATTTCTATCAATTTGTGAATGGTCTAAGGCCGGAGTTTGAATCCACCAAATCAGCCCTTTTACATCGTGGAAAAATTCCTTCTATTGTTGATGACTTTTCTAGACATACTTGGATTTATTTTCTTAAACATAAATCTGATGTCTTTGCTAACTTCCAAATATTTCATAAAATGGTTAAAAATAAGTTTCAAAATGATATTTCTATTTTTTGCACTGATTCAGGGGGAGAATTTATGTCCAACGAATTCAAAGACTATCTCAATTTACATGGTATTACACATCAAAGATCATGTCCACACACTCCACAACAGAATGGCCTAGCCGAACGCAAACACCGACACATTATGGAAACTACTAGGACATTGCTAATTGCAAATCAAGTTCCAAAAAGTTTTTGGGCTGAAGCGGTCCTAACTGCCACCTACCTCATTAATAGGATGCCATCTTCCTCATTAAAGAATACAACTCCAATAGAAAAACTTGTTAACTTAACTCCAGATTATTCTAGATTAAGAGTCTTTGGATGCAAATGTTTTGTTTTCACCAACAGAAATGACAAACTCTCTCCTCGTGCAATCCCATGTGCCTTTTTAGGATATGCTGATAATCAAAAAGGCTACAGGTGTTTCGATTTTCAAAATGACAAATTATATGTGTCAAGAAATGTATCTTTTTTGGAAAAAGAAAGCTTCTTTGAATTTGAAAAATCCAAGGATGTCACTGAATACTCGTTTTTAATTGATCCAATTTCAAAATCCAATGAATGTGATGTTGGATGTGACCTTGACAATGATCAAAGTCCTATTGCTGTTGAAAATGATGATAATGAAGAGCAAATCCATAGGGATGTTAGTCTACAATATTTAAGACGTAGAGAGCAAAATCTTCCATGTGCATTACAAAAATACTCTGAAGTCTCACCTAGAAGAACGTCTAGAATCTCTAAACCTCCAGAAAAATTTGTGTCTTATGAATCTTTTTCACCCACGTATAGGGCCGCCATTACATTAATACAATCATATGTTGAACCATCATCCTATTCTCAAGCAAAAAATCATATAGAATGGATAGAAGCCATGAAAATAGAATTGGATGCACTAGAAAAGGCCAATACTTGGACGATACAAGATATTCCTCCGGGTAAGAAACCTATAGGTTGTAGGTGGGTATACAAAGTCAAAACCAAAAGTGATGGGACCCTGGAAAGATATAAGGCCCGTTTAGTAGCAAAAGGATATGCCCAAGAGTATGACATCGATTATGAAGAAACATTTGCTCCTGTGGCCCGTATGACCACTGTTAGAACTTTAATAGCCTTGACCTCCATTAGAACATGGCCTATCTTTCAATTAGATGTCAAAAATGCTTTCCTGAATGGGAATCTCGTTGAAGAAGTATACATGGAAGCCCCACCTGGTATTAGTATCCCTAAGGGTAAAGCTCTTCGTCTAGAAAAAGCTCTTTATGGTCTTAAACAGGCTCCAAAAGCCTGGTATGACCGATTTAGTCATGTTATGCTTGATATTGGTTTTCAACCTTGTTTAACTGACACTGCTTTGTTTGTTAAGAAATCTGATGCAGGCATCATTATTCTTCTTCTCTATGTGGACGATATGATCATCACCGGAGGCGACAAACAGGGAGTTGCAAATATCAAATCTCTTCTTAAAACTCACTTTGAAATGACTGACTTAGGTTTATTAAGATATTTTTTAGGCATTGAAGTTGCTTATTCCCCTCGGGGGTATTTGATATCTCAATCTAAATTTGCTCTTGATATCGTTTCCAGGTCTGGAATTACAGATGATAAGAAAGTAGACACTCCAGAAGTTGTCAATGTTAAAATGAAAATTGATGATGGAGAACTTCTTGATGATCCTACTCCTTATAGACAGCTTGTTGGAGCTCTTTCTTATCTTTCCATTACTAGGCCAGATATAACTCATGCGGTTCATACAGTCAGTCAGTTTCAGCATGCTCCCACCTCCGTGCACATGGGAGCGATTTTGCGTATTATTAGATACTTAAAATCCTCTCTTTCACGAGGACTCTTCTTGTCTGCTTCATCTTCATTAAATTTAATTGCATATACTGATGCTGACTGGGGAGGTGATCCCAATAATAGACACTCAACTACTGGTTTTTGTGTGTTCCTAGGTGAAACCTTAATTTCGTGGAGGTGCAAGAAGCAACAGAAAGTCTCTCTTTCCTCCACCGAAGCTGAATACAGAGCCATGGCAACTACCACTATGGAGGTTGTTTGGCTCAGACGATTGCTAGCGGATATGGGAGCTAAAGCAACACAAGCTTCAAAGATGTGCTGTGACAACAAAAGTGCGATCTACATTGCAAGCAACCGGACATTCCATGAGCGCACTAAACACATTGAGATGGACTGTCACTATGTCAGAGAGGAATACTTACATGGAACCATTGATCTGCCATATGTTACATCAGAATATCAATTAGCAGACTTCTTCACCAAGCCTCTCGCTGCTCCCAGATTTCACTTCCTCTTAGACAAACTTTCGCTCATTGTACCGTAAGTTTGAGGGGGAGTGTTAAAATGTAATCTGTAATATATATATATTATTTAATATTATTATATTTTCTTTTATTATTTTCTTTTTTTATTTTTCTTTATTTTCTTTTTTAACATCTAGTTCAATAGAAACTAGATATTTGATCCAGTCAAGTTCCTGTTGGAACTTGACTGTGCAAATAGCTGTTGGACTGTAGTCCAACAGCTATAATAAATGCTGTTGGACTACAGTCCAACAGCTATAATAATAAATGCTGTTGGACTCAGCTATATTAAGAAATGTTGGAATCCAACGTCTCTTTTGGAGAGCTCAAAATGAGCTCTCCTCTCTCCCACTTTTTTGTATATATAGGGGTGAACCCCTTCAATGTAAATAGCTATGCTTCTTAAGCATTTTGTTCATGAATAAAGTATTATTTATTTTTCAAGTGTTCTTCCTTTTATACCCTTTCAAGGGTCATGCTTGTAGTGTCTCCAATAGACACTTGTTTGTGAGTTATTTGTGCATTTGTTGAAGACCACCATTTCATTACAACAAAGCCACTGTCTACACTGCTTCACCCTTTAGAGCAAAACATTTACACCTTGCTTAGCTCTACACCTACTCACCCAGACATCCCTCACTCTACATTGTCCCTCTTCAAGCCCCTTACAGCTAGCTTGCCCTCTCACACACTAACTAACTTGGTCAACCTAGTCACCCTACCCTTTTGCCTATGACTTCATCACCATCAGGCATCACCCAAACTCACACCCCATTCATACCAATCCTCCTCTCCTTCTTGATGTCTCAAGCGATAGGCAGAAAGCTTTGGCTTGCTGAAATGCCACACATGAAGCATTTGCCCTTCTTGTTACCCCTTGGAAGCACAGACAGTTAAGTCATGTACCTCGGGCTGACTTAAGCTGTAAATGATAACCTCTGGTCAAATACACGAGCCAGTGCCAATTGAGGCTATCATTAGGCCATCGTTAGGCTACCTTTTTTGAGGATTACATCCCTAATCAGTTGTGAATCTCTTCACATGGTTTGATCCAGTCTTGATATCCCCTCAATTCAAGCTGTTTGTGGACCTAAAACAAGTGATGCTAATTGCTAACTGTTAAATATATATATATATGTATGTATTTCTGTATTTGTATATATACATTTCTATGTATATATGCTATATTTTTTTTGTATTGTAATAGGTAATGCTCTCTAGGGGCATTTTAGTCTTTTTCTTGCCCATTAGTGGATTTTGTATTTGTGTACACTTTGCTCTCTTGTAGCCCATTAGTGACATTACTTTTGTGCATTCTTTGATTTCATTACATGGTATCAAAGCCTCTTGGTGTTGACACTCTTGGGCTCTATTGATTGTGCTTCTCAACTCTCAAGTGTTCAAAGTGCTTATGTATGTCGTGTTGGTAAAGATAGTGCTCTTCCTCATTCCTCCACGTTTCTTCTCTTTCCTCTATTTTCTTCGTCATGGCCGAAAAAGATGCAAAGATTGATCTCTCCTTCAAATTAAATGGTTTCAATTATTTGATGTGGGCGGCCACCATGAAAAATCACCTCAAAGAAAAAAACCTTGTGGTTATGTTTGTGGCATTGTATCGGAGCCACAACTTAAACTTACAAAGAAGGAGGTCAAGATAAGGCTCTAAATGAAGAAGAAAAAGAACGTGCTATCCAAGATTACCAAACGAAGGTATGGGATTGACTATGATGAAACCTTTGCTCCCATTGCTAAGATGACTAGTGCTAGGACATTAGTTACCTTAGCATCCATCAAATAATGGTCTATCTACCAATTAGATTTCAAAGACACATTTCTTAATGCTGATCTTTGTAAAGAAGTCTATATGAATCCTCTGCCTGGGTTCAACATTGAAAAAGGCCAAAATTTTCAAACTTAAGAAGACTCTTTATGGTCTTAAACATGCCCTAAAGGCCTGGTATGACCAATTTAGTAGAGTTATTAGTGATAGTGGATTTATTTCTTGTTTCACTGACACTGCTCTGTTTGTTAGAAATGCAGAAAACAATCTAATTATTCTGTTATTATATGTTAATGATATGATTGGAAGTGATAAAAATGGCATTGAAGAAATTAAAAATATTCTTAAAAGAAATTTTGATACATCTGACCTTGTTTTTCTGAGGTATTATTTAGGTATTGAAGTTGCCTATTCCCCTAGGGGGTATGCACTTTCTAAGATGACGCTTGTATTGGATATAATTGCTAAATGCGGTCTATCTGATGAAAAAGAACTGAATACTTCATAAGTGATCAATGCAAAAATGAGGGCCAATGATGAAACTCTATTAGAGGATCTTACTCCCTATTGTAAGTTGATTGTGTATCTTACATATTTATCCATCACAAGGCTTGATATAGCACATGCGGTTCACAGTGCAAGTGAATTCCATCATACTCCCACTTCTTTTCATGTGGTAGCAGTTATGCTGATTATTACATATTTAAAGGGGACAATGACAAAAGGGCTTTTCTTATCCTCTTCTTCATCTCTAAATTTAATTGCTTATATTGACTTTAATTGGGGTGACCTCTTGTCCCTATTCTCTCTATGCTTGTCTCAAGCATTCTATAAAATAATTTTATTATTTTATTTGTGCTCTCTCCCTCTTTGCAAGTGGTTTGTGTGTGCCCTTGTGGTGTATTGTATTTTTGCCCATTAGTGGCTTTTGTATTTGTGCACACTTTGCTCTCTTGTAGCCCATTAGTGGCACTACTTTTGTGCACTTTTTGATTTCATTACAGCTAACATGATGTCCATCTGTATTTATGTAAAATGATTGCTCATCCACTAAATAGTTTTGAGCAGCAAGTTTAAGTTGTTAGCATTAGTTTTTGGTTAAGTAGTTTTCTCGAATCATAACAATTTTGAGCTACATGATTGTTCCTTCCTCACCATCAGCATGCAACACTGCTATTATTTCTCTTAAAATCACAAAAAATTAGAGGCTACTTGGTGTAGGAAGTAGAGCATGGCTAGCAATGAATATAATCCATCCTTCCTCTTCTCCCAAATCCATCATTCTTTTCTCTGTTGTACTTGTAGCTGCCAAGTAAACCATAGCTCAGAATCTAGGGACAAGGTTTTAGAATAGTTGAGCTTAAGGTTGTGACTTGTGGAATAATTAGGCGACTCATACTAGTCACAACCTTACTTTTAGGAATTGGATGGAGGAGAAAAGCCTAAAAAAAATCAAAATAAAAACATCTGATTATGTGGCTGAAGGAACAAAAGAGGAAAACAAAATAGAGAAAGAACATGAAGAGAAAAGGGAGTATAAAAGAAAAGTGGATAAAAGACAGGTAAAACTCGAAGAGCATTTAAAGTGGAAAAAGAATGAAGAGAACATTTTGTTTGCTGTAAAATCTCAGCAAATGACGGTGATGTATTTGTCTTATTGATGGAAGAAATTACCCACTATTTACACCAAAAGCCATCCTTTTGGCTTTGGAAATGTTTCTGAAGTTATAGATGTCTTTGCTTAGAAGCTTGATATTTTTAGACGATGGTTGAAGATTACAAAAGGAATACATAACTTTGATGGCCTTTCTCAACTTGCGAAGTGAAATTGTCCCAAATAATTTGTTTGGTGCAAAAGCTTATTCTTTTAACTGAGGCTGTTCCAGGGTTACCGAAAACGCTACAACACTTGGGGAAGCGCGGAATGTGTCGCTTCCAAAAAGTATGGGGAAGTGTACATCTCATTTCGCTTCCTGCTCGCTTCTTCACTATCATGAAGTGAATTTTCTTTTTTTGGGGAGCTTGAAGCCTTTAACAAAATATTTTTGCCCAATATTGAAAAAACTCAATTCCTATTCGCGTCCCACTTGAATCCTATGTCGCTTCCCTCTTGGTTTCCTCTTCATTTCTGGTTCACTTCCCTTCTCGCTTCCAAGACGATTCCCGGTTCGCTTCTAAGTCATCCCGTGCTTCCTGCTTCTTAAAATTTTAGAAGTGCCTCACTTTCCGCTTTCCCTTCCTGAATCGCTTCCCGCTTCCGCTTCCTCGATTAGCAACTTTGTGCTGTTCATACACTACTATTAGATGAATAAGAATTAAATGGGTAGATGAAATTGAAAACCAACACAAATGCATATACTGCATGTGGAACTAAACTGAATTATGCAGCTACTGTAAAAAAACTTCAAAATTTTGTTGTACATCTCAGAGTTACCGGAAGCTTCTTAGGTAGGTGCGAAGCTCGCTTCCCGGAAACTCGCTTCGGAAGCGCGATACTCCTCGCTTCCGAAACTTGATGGGAAGCTTGATTCCCCCACGCTTCTTCAATGCTTCTCATACACATGGTCTATGCATACTATATATTTTTCTCACGTTTCTTTTCATCTTTTTCATGTATTTTCTTTCACGCTTTCACTCACTTTCCATGTACTTTATTTAAATTGGTAACCATCATTGTTAGATTTTAACAAAAAATTTAACTCTTTTACAAAAAAATCATGAAATATAAGAATGATCAATTTTATTTTAGTTTTTATTTGTTTCTTGTTTGATTCCATATTGCTTCATTTTTTATTCATATTTTGCTTTTAAATTGAAACTTCGCTTCCCGCTTCGTATAAATTTTAAAATGCCTCGCTTTTCGCTTCCGCTTCCCGTATCGTTTCCCGCTTCCGCTTCCTAGTTTGGCAACCTTGGTACATCTATAAAATTTAATTTTCAGTCATGTTTTGAATAAGGTCCTTCCAAGAAACCATATTAGCGGATAAAATTTTCAGTCCATGTCATGTGATTCTTCTAAACCCTTTTGTCTGAGTCTAAATTTTGGCTTGAAATTTCTTTCAAAAAACAAACAAACTAAGATATATACCTGATTTCTTAAAATCATCGTTTGGCAGTTATTGATGTAAAATTTTATCTAGATAACACTAGTAGGCTAAAAAAATTGTAAAAATCAAGTTGGAAGATTCTAAGATATGATGTATAATACCATATCATGTTGTTTCATAATAATCACCAAAGAATTAAAAAAATTAGGAAAAACAAAACAATAAAGATCAAGAAAGGAAAAGCATAACACTCGATAAAATCTACCTAGATGTAGACTACTGAAACATATTAACTAATAGTCACTAACAAGTGACACCTGACAAAACAAGAAATATACAACAATCAGTAAACAAAGATTTTAACATGAATAAATAAGGAAAGAAACACAATCATAAATATCTATATGGACACTATTGTACTTTAGGGCAGATTAAGGTACATCTTGAAAAAAGATCACTTTTAGTGCTCAAATTTGAGCAAAATCATGAAAATGTTGAAAACTTTTAGGGCAAAATGTTTCAAAATCAGTGCAAAGGTGTGGGTGTGTGTTTTTCTTTTCTATTGTTTTGAGTGTAAAAATGATGTAAAAGATGACCCTTTTTATGCTAAAAAGGCTGGCCAAAGATGGCTGGACGAACTTTTAGCTTGGTCGGAAGTTAGGAACTTACAACAGGTTGTATCATATAATGGTACAGTATGATACAGACATATATCATATAATACTGGTTGAATAACAACCTGTTAATCGTGATCTAATGATTTTAGGTTGTCTACTGTATTGTCTGGGATTTTGATGTTGCGATACAACATATGTATCATACAATAAGATGCAGCTTTCACAACGAGTAACAAATTAAAAGAATAACAATGCATAAACTTCTAATTGTGGCTTATTCAGTTTTAGTTATGGAATCTTATTAACAAGATTCTTCTATTGAATATGAGCAACTAGTTATACATTAATACACATGAAAAGGAACAGATTTGCCCATAACTAACAACCAAATAACGTTCATAAATGGACACACATTGACAATAAATCATGTCTTATAGCAGACTTTCATAAATCTGGTGCATTTGTGATTATAGGAAAGGTGTATTAAGGAAGATTTGAAGACAATGAAATGTCTCAAAAGTATCACATTCCTTTGAGAAAATTTTCTTACACATGTATTTGATATTGCTATAGTGCTTCTTTACAAACTCTTATACTTTTTATGTGGGCACATCTTGCCTTCATATTGGAGAAATCTTATTACTGTTCTGGGTCAAAGAAAGGAGGAACGGAAAAATGTGGAAAAGGAAGAACACACAGGAGAAAGAGGGAAAAGAGAGGAAGAAGGTAAGATAAAAGAAAAAGAATCAAGCAGCAGAGAAGCGATCAAACCTTTTTCATGGCTTTGAAATCTTAAGGGTATGTTTGGTGGCTCGTCGAAGATTGGACAGAACAAACATAACAGATAGAACCCATGTTCTGTAACAACTGTACTATGTCCAACGTTAGTTTCGACTAGACAATAAGTTGTGTTCCTTGTGTCCAACGTTCGGTTTTAAAGCTGTGCGGACAGCTTGAACACATGTTTATAATGAGTCGAATAACTTTGTTTTGGATCGTACGATTCGATCCGCCC
Organism: Nuphar pumila; assembly: GCF_984573655.1. Lineage (NCBI taxonomy): Eukaryota > Viridiplantae > Streptophyta > Magnoliopsida > Nymphaeales > Nymphaeaceae > Nuphar > Nuphar pumila. The sequence goes on along the minus strand of NC_143261.1, from coordinate 82,861,765 downwards.
AACCATATGAGTGTTTTAACATGTTTATTATGGATTTTAACTTCGGATATGGATCTCGGATTGGATCTAAAAACTAAAACATATTTAAAATTTGGGTAATTTGAGAAAAAGTAAGATTGATATTTTATTAATATATAAATGCTTTAATCAGTGTCATGTTGGATCTAATTATGAAAGTTTATAAAAAATTATGGATTTTATCCCCAAATATGGATCTCAAACAGGATCCAAATATGAAAAAAATGTTTAAATTTTGGGTATTTTGAGAAAAAAAATAAGAATTCATATATTTATATATATATATATATATAAATGCAAAAACCATAAATAAATCATAAAATCATAAAATTCAAGAAAATAAACCATAAATAAACCAAAGAAAAACCAAAGAAAATCAAAGAAAAAAACCCTTGATAAATACTAATCAAAGAAAACCCCCTAATCAATAAAATGAAAGGAAAAAAAACCCTAATCAATGAAAATCAAAGCAAAAACCCGAATTATTTAAAACCCCCCTAAGAAGATCAAAGAAAAATTAAAGCTCTAATCAAAGAAAATTCGAGAAAAAATCAAAGAAAAAGTCAAAGTCCTAATCAAAGAAAATCAAAGAAAAACTCTAATCAATGAAAAAAAACCCATAATTATTTAAAAAAACCGTAAGAAGATCATAGAAAAAATCAAAGAAAAAATTAAAGAAAAATCAAAGCCCTAATCAAAGAAAAAAACACTAATCAATGACAATGAAAGAAAACCCCCCTAATCAATAAAAATCAAAGGAAAAAACCCTAATAAAGGAAAATAAAAAGCCCTAATAAAAAAATTAAAGCCCTAATAAAAAAAAATCAAAGAAAAATCAAAGAAGATCAACGAAAATTGAAGCCCTAATCAAAGAAAAAAATCTCTAAAAAGAAGAAGAGAGAGAGAGAGAGAGAGAGAGAGAGAGAGAGAGAGAGAGAGAGAGAGAGAGAGAGGAACGAAGAAGGGGAAGAAAGAAGAAAGGGGGGGGGGGGAGAGAGCGCTCACTGCCGGCCTCGCTGCTGACCACTGCACAGGAGAGAGAGAAACGAAGAAGGGGAAGAAAGAAGAAAAGGAGAGAAAGAGAGGTTCAGGGAGACCCCTCTGCCTATTTTTCTTAATGATGTACCCTGTCCTGTTCTTAATGTACTAGGGGTGTGTGTGTGTGTGTGGAACACTTGCATCAATGAATATAGGATGCGGCGGACAGTGTTCCATCATTTGCCATGTCCAACGTTTGTTAGATCCCCTGTTCCCAGTGGCCGCACCATCCAAAATCGGATGGGGGGGGGGGGGGGACAAGCCCTAAGGCATTGCTTGCAGCATAAGACATACAGGCAGCAAGTGAAATATAAAAGGAAAATAAAAGAAGATGAAGGAGAAACTGAGGGACTTGAGCTAAGGAAAGCAGCCACACTTGTGGGGGTGGCAGCCTTTCATTCTTATTTTTAGTGGATCCTCTAAAACCCTAATTAGGGTTTTAACCATTAGGGCATTATTTTGTCCCCAAAATTACAAACAATACCCCATGAGGGGCATCCTCTATGGTAATTCAAAAGACTACATTACAAGACTGCCACTGCTATTGAAGTGCAGAAATACCCTTATAATTGTACCTAAGTGTTTCTTAACACCTTTTGAAAATATGCAATTTTCTAATATAACTTGCACAATACTTCTGTCTGCATTTATCCTTGATTCTTTGTGATATGCAATTTTCTAATATAACTTTCACAATATTTCTGTCTGCATTTATCCTTGATTCTTGATGATACTATGAGACTATTTTGGATATGCACTTATGATACTTCAACTTTCCATAAGGTTTGGATTTTTTTCCTTTTTTTTGTTTGTCAAAAGATTCATATTGCTCTGGTGCCAAATTCTTGTAGTTGCAAAATCTATTCTATATGCTTTGCTATGGAGCTCAGTTTAGGACCACATGCTGCATTCTGTGCTGTTGTAACATGAGTCAATGCGTGTCATGCTCAAATTCATTTTTCACATTATTTAGTGAATGTCCCTGCTGTAGTTGTTATTCCTTGTTGAATGCTTAAGCTCATTTGCTTCTTAACGCAGTTATGGTATACAGTTTTAAGACTCTAAAAGCTTGAGTAAATTGATACATTTCCATATTAATATCAAAGTCTCCTTTGATGTTCTCCATAATTACCATGTCTTTTCCCCCCTTGATCTCATAGGAGCAACTGAAGGAAAACGTGCTTTGTACCACTGCAACTATTGCAATAAAGACATATCAGGAAAGATTCGCATTAAATGCACAAAATGCCCTGATTTTGACCTATGTGTGGAATGCTTTTCCGTAGGAGCTGAAGTTACACCTCACAAAAGCAATCACCCTTACAGGGTTATGGTTAGTATCCTACAAAATACTTCATTTATCCTCTGATTTTGTTCCAGGATCTTTTCCGGCTGTAAGATAAACTATCTTAGTCATCTTTTCAGGAAAAGACTTAATGCAGTGTAGCATGCAATTGATAATAGAGGTGGATGTGATCATGTGAGGCCTGATGAAATTGGGGTTGGCGACATTAGAGCCTGACTATGTGGAGAAAAACCAGGGCCGAACCTGGTCCAGCCTGCTAAGCCTCAATCTGAGTCAACCTATGTGGAATGCATGTGCATAGGTGCCCAAACGAAAGTCATGCATCACGAGAGAGAGGGGGGTGGTTAGTGGCCAGTAGGGATGTAAACAGTTACTCAGATTCAGCAGCCAAAACAGGATTCGGTAACCAAAATAGTATCTCCTTAATAATCAGATCCAGATTCAGTTCAAGTTTTGCATTCGTATCTGAATCTAAATACATGTAAATGTTGGATTTACATCAAGCCCAATCTGGATTTGGTTTTGGCCATCTGACTTCGAACCCAAATCTGGATCTGACTAAGTCGGACTCTGTAATGCCTAGATCCGACATGTGTCTAACCTGTTTAGATCCCTAGTGGCTAGGGAAAGCCACATATTAGCTTGATTGGTGGGTGAGAGCTATGTCACATGCACATGCCATGTAGGGTCTCGTGTCTAGGAGACACGATATGACACATGGGCATCCATGACACATTCACGTAATATTTTAATAATAGTTTTTAGGAGTTTTCAATAATGTTTTCAACTTTTCATTCACAAGTGTATATTTATCAATTAAAAAATACATTTTCTTAGTTATAAATTATAAAAAATCAGGATCTTGCATCTTAGTTTTCGAAAAACAAAGAAAGGAAAGAAAGAAGGAAGAAGGAAATGTGGAAGGAAAGAAAAAAGGCGGAAAGAGGAAAAACATAAAGGAAGAAAGAAAGGAAAGAAGAAGAATGAAGGGGTCTTATTTTTTTGATTTTTCCTTTCTCATCAAATTTTTCATTTTTTTTTTAATTTTTGGGATTTTTGTGAGTTTTTCTTGAGATTTATTGAAAAAACTATAATATCCCAAGATTTTGGTTTGTTGAGATATAGCTAAGACCGATATATAAAACTTGCTTCTATGGTGGTATTGTACCACCATAACTTATGGTGGTACACCGTTGATTTACATAGATCTAAGCTTGAAAATTAGTGTGTTCTAATGTGTGGGGGCCTGCTCCTGTTACCTCTGGTTCTGGAAGCAGATACTATTTAATTTTTGTTGATAGCTACGCTCGATACACCTGAATATTCTTCATGAAAAATAAATCGAAAGTTTTTCCGTTGTTTCAGAACTTTCTTTCCTTAGTCAAAAATCAATTTTCTGAGTCCATTCAATTTTTCCAGTTTGATGGGGGAGGGGAGTTCACATCCAGTGATTTTATTTTTTTTCTTCAAAATAATGAAATAAGAAGAAGGGTGTCCTGTCCAGATACACCACAACAAAATGGGATTGCTGAACGGAAACACAAAGCATCGTTGAAAGTGCGATGAGTATGATGCATGACAGCAATCTCCCCATTTTCTTGTGGACGGAAGCTTTTCATTCTGTCGTATATGTGATAAATAGACTACCTATGGTTCTGTTGGAAAATAAGTCTCCTTATCATTGTCTTTTTTGAGTCCATCCTAATTATCATGATTTACATGTCTTTGGATGTGTTTGCTACGTGTATGTTGATCAATCTCTGAGGAACAAGTTTCAAGACAAGGCTCAGAAATGCAGTTTTGTAGGTTATGCAGACGACTATAAAGGATACAGATGTTATGGCCCTGCTAGCAGACGTATCAAAACCTCAAGAAATGTCGTGTTTGACGAGCTGAATTTTGATCATAACACTGACATCGTTGATAAGTCATCCTCCGAAAAAGACAGGCCGGAAACCTTTAATGCACCGAGCTCCCAGAATGGTGTTGAAACACCGCAGTTGATCCAAGGCAAATATAAGGGCATCTCCTATACCCGGCAAAGGAGAGGGACTTCAAGCCTCTTAGATCATGCACCAGAGGATACATCTACTTCCTCACATACACTTGAGGTTAGGAGATCTAATCGCATGTGGTGCCCTATTGATAGGTGGGTCAACTATAACTTTTCCATGGACTTTCAGTTTTTTCTGACTATCCTTGACAAAGAAGATGAACCTATTATGTACTATCAGGCGGCTACCTCTAAGAAATGGGTAGAAGCTATAAATGATGAAATGCAAGCCCTGCACGAATGTGGAACTTGAGAAATTGTCCCTAGACCATGTGTCAGGAATGTGGTAGGATGCAAGTGGGTTTACAAAATAAAATATAAACCAGATGAAACTATTGAACGATATAAGGCGAGGCTCATGGCAAAAGAGTTCACGCAAGAAGCAAGGCAAGACTACGATGAGACTTTTAGTCCAGTTGTCAGAATGGGGACGATTCAAATTATCCTCTCCTTAGTTGTTGAGCATCGATGGATGTTGAGCCAGATGGATGTAAAAAAATGCATTTTTGCATGGGGATTTGAAGGAAAAAGTTTACATGGAACAACCCCCTGAATATTATGAGCAGAATTGTAAAACACGTGTGCAGATTAAAAAGAGCTATCTACGGCCTAAAGCAAGCATCACGCTCTTGGTTCAATAGCTTCTCTCTTGAGATCCAGAAGCATGGATTCTTGCACTCCCTATTAGATCACTCATTATTTATATTTAGAAGAGAAAACGTGATCACTTTATTACTAATTTATGTAGATGATATTGTCATCACAGAAAATTATGAAGATCACATTAAAAAGGTAAAAGAACTGCTAAGTTAGAGGTTCAAGATGAAAGACCTCGGTATCCTACGCTATTTTCTTGGGGTAGAAGTTGATAGACGGACAGATGTCTTGACTCTCACTCAGCACAAGTACACAATGGATGTTCTAAGCAAAGCAAGCATGAAGGATTGTAAACCTCTGGGAAGTCCAAGTGTTCACCTAAAATTGGTGCTCACGATGGAGACTTGTATGAGGACCCCACCAGGTACCGACGTCTAGTAGGGATGCTACAGTATCTCACATTCACTCGACCTGACATTGTTTATTCAATCAATCAGGTGTCTCAATTCATGCATGAGCCACGTACTGGACACATGGAGGTTGTTAAGAGGATACTCAGATATTTAAAAGGAACAGTTAGAGATGGGCGGATATATTCTCAGAAATCGTCAAGTGACGATGCGTGTGAGCTTACTGTCTATTGTGATGCAGATTGAGCAGGGATCCACATGAATGAAGGTCTATTTCAGGACATTATGTATTCATTGGCAAGAACTTGGTATCTTGGAGTAGTAGAAAACAGAAAGTCATCGCTAGATCAAGCATTGAGGCCGAGTACAAATCCATGGTTGTTGCTATTGCTGAAGTCACATGTGTCAGACATCTACTAACCGAAGTAGGAGAGACGATTTCTCGGACTATCTTGTTGTGTGACAATCGAAGTGCCATTAACATGTCGTTCAATCCGGTACACCACAGTCGAGCTAAGCATATTGAGATAGATCAACATTTTATAAGGCAGAAAGTTGAAGAAAAAGAGGTTAAACCCGAATTTGTTAGAACTTAGAATCGAAAATCAAGTTGCAGACATAGTCACAAAAGGTTTCACAAAGGATCACTTTTGGACGCTTAAAAGCAAGTTGCTCATGGTTCAAAGCCATGATCAACTTGAGGGGGTGTGAAAAGATGTTTGTATTTTCACGTGTAACATCTTTTATGTACTTCGGGTCTGGATCTTACATCAGACCCGATTCATACTGTAATATAAAGTATAAATATAAGGTCACGATTTCATTATTGGAAATTGTGACAGTCACAGCCCCTTCTCTTCTTCGTCAACTCTCTTCTTGCAAAATAAGCTCAGGCGAATTCTAACACATAGATGTGTTCATGGTTTGTTTGCTAAGGATCAAGCCTTGAATCGTGCTTTTCTGAAATTTTGGCACATTGTGGGCTGTTGATTTTTAGACCCTTTAAAAACCTAATTACTTGTCATAATCACATGATTCAAAACAGGTTTTCTACTAAACAAACTATGTGGATCACATCCGTAACATTTGATCTATAAAAAAATGGGAATTTTTGAAGAAAAAAGTTATTTCTACTCATTAGTTCCTTACCTTTATTAGTAGCCAATATTTACCCATATAAATAGGAAAATAGATGGTGGTTTTGTACCATGATATCTTATGGTTGTATGGATCTAGCCATCAAATGATAAATCTAACCATACAGATGTGTTTAGCATGGTTTGTTTATATTAAAAGGTTTTATCATGTCTAATACACCAAAAAGATTCATTTTTGAGATGGTAAAAAAATCAATGACTCACAATTCATGAAAATAAGGGTGGTTAAAATGGTATATAACATCATGTTTGAGTCAACTTTAACACATGAAAATAGTAAATAGAACATATTAAACATCATTCAAAAGTGAGATTTTGCCTTTCAAGCAAGGTTTTAAAACCCAGTGACTCGGGACTCGACTCGTTCTTTATTGACTCGTGACTCGGCGGGTCAACTCGGTGACTCGGACCGGGTTTTGTTAACTTTTGATTTTAAAAGAAAAACAATATATAATTTGTCTCAAACCATGTTTTTCAGTAAACAAGAGATGTTTTTTGGCTCCATGCAGAATCTTGGGTTGAACTGAAATAAGGAGATCGTAGCATGTGGATAAATTGTTCATTAATGAGCAATAAGTTGGAAATGTGGAATGAAAGAGCACAATTTATTCCAGTTACATAGATGCCTTTATGCATTAAAAATGCACATGCCTATAAAGAAAAGAGAAATTTTTGTTGGATGTGATAAGGCAAGGTGAGGACAATTGGTTCTGATTAAAGGGGTATAGCCTATATGAGATACAAAGAAAATATGAAGTCTGAAAGGACAAGAAAGAAGCACCAAGTAGATGTTGGAACTTGGAACTCTATGGATGTTAAGGCCAAAGTTATGTATGACTTTGTTCCAGTTTCTTGTCTATTATGCCTTCATAAAGATGGGGCAAAGAGGAAAGGTGTGAGGAGAAAACCAAATTCTTCCTTGTTATATAGTCATGTTAGTAAAGTTTAAAGCAAAATATTAAATGCATTTATGCAAAGAAACTGCAAAAAATATAATTGTGTAGAACATAATAAAAGCAGCAATCTACTTGATCATAAAATATTAATTAGCTGTTGTTGAATCTGAAGATTGTCCTGCCTGATGCTTCTAGAAATAGATTCATATCCAATAACATTTACCTTAGATCATAGTCACATATTGTCTTCTTTACACATTGAAGACATTAAGAAAGTAACAACAATATTCTCAATAATATTACAATTTTTTTTTATTCTGAAATACTCAAAAAATCAAATTTTAAACATTCCAGAACTCGCCCGAGTCAGGCCGAGTCAAGCCGAGTCAGGCCGAGTCACAGCCGAGTCTTCGCAGACCGAGTTTAGCTTGCCGGGTTGACTCGCTGGAGGGCCGAGCCGAGCCGAGCCGAGTCACCGAGTTGACTCGGCGAGTTTTAAAACCTTGTTGCCAATTGATCTGTGATGGTCTTTATCTTGTTTAGATATTCCATGATGGTCATGAAATCTTTTCTCAACAACTGAAACTCTCTCTTGAGAAAAATCATCCTTGCCTGTGAAACCAGTGAATACGTTTGAACCAGTCTCTCTCACAGCTGAATAGCATTACAATTGTCGAGAATTGCAATGAGAAACCACCGACTGATCCTTCCTTTCTCTGTTGAGGTAATCTGTGTTTTTAACATATATAGTTAAGGTTGCCCCTTTATCATCTTTCTCTTCTCGCATAATAAATTCTGGCGGGGCCGGAGCAGGTCCATCCAATGACCCAAGAGACCTTGATTCCTTACAAAGGGAATGATTTGTCTCTTTCAGATCAAGAAATTTGAGGTAGTTAATTTTTTGGAAACGAGTTGATTAAGAAAACTTGAGGAAATTCCAGATTGAGAAGGATGAAAGGGATGCTGGACCTTTTTGCTTGTTCTTTCTTTTTTTTTTGGAAGAAACCGAAATTAATGCAGGAAGGAATCCCCTGTTCAGAATGAACAACACATGTTGGACAGAGTCTGAATCTGAAGATGTTCTCAGATCAGACACAGGTAGACAAAGTAGCAACAAAGAATAGAGAAATTTCAGTAATCTGGATGTTGATTTCAGATCTGGCGCATAGAGTCTCAGATCAGAACATTTTTAGAATCAACGTTAACAGGAACCAACTTCTTCAGATCTGACGCAGACTTACAGTCATATCTGAATATTTTAGGAAAAACACGCAGAAATCAGGGATTTAGGAATCGAGAACACGAGTTTTGAAGGACTGAATATATTAGATCTGACACGAGTTTAGATCTGAATATTCCTGAGAATACGCTGAAACCGAGTATTTAGAAATCACAAACACGAGTTTTGAAGGACTGAATATTTCAGATCTGACACGAGTTTAGATCTGAATATTAAAAACAAAATTGAATACGAGTTTTGAATGAAGGAATATATATATATATATATACAGGGGTATAGCAAAAAAAAAATTTTGTGTGATAGTCTGGGGTTCGGGGGCAGCGCCCCCGAAGTTTTTTTTTGAGATAAAATAAAAAATGGCTACAATTATTAATAAAAATCTATTTCATATGGACAAATCAAACTATTTGCTGCAATGAGGGTTGGGCTAGGACTGGGCTACAAAAATGGATAAAAATCTATTTCATATGGAATCAGGGCTGGGCTAGGACTGGGCTTTAATTTTTTTTTTTTAACTGGGCCGGGAGGCAGGACTGGGCTGCCCCCCCCCCAGCTCTGCCTATGTATATATATATATATATATATATATATATATATATATATATATATATATATATATATATATATATATATGAGATGGGGATTGTGCAACCAAAGATGCAATATCTATAACCAATGATGATTGGGTGTCGTTCTTTCTCTAATAGTCGAGTTTTTTTATCGATTGAGCTGTGCATATTTCATTTTTATCATTTATTTAGTAAGCAACATATTTTAGATTATGAAATTTTGATATTTAGATGCACTTTTTAAAGTTCTAAAAAATCAACGACATACAATATTATGTATTATAAAACTGTGAGTCATTCATTTTTCATGTTTTGAAAAACATGTCAAGATGTAAAATCTTCATGTAAAGCATATTTCTTATTAAATACATTATAAAGAACAAATATATAAGGTCCGATCCATGAAATGATCGAAAACCGGGGAAAATATCATAAATTTTTAATAAAAAATTCTAAAAAATCCCCAAAAATAAAATAAAAATTAGCAAAAAAAAATCCTATCACATGAAACAATGATGAATTACACAAAATACAACCATAAAATCGCATATGAAGCATTTATGTCTCTATGAGCTGCATATGACCTCATCAAACATCAACTAATATAGAATCATATATGATATTGCATGCATATCTCACATGAATAATGCAAAATATTAAATATCTTGCAATTAAGAACATGCCACAAGACTCATACTTTCATACAACAACAACAACAACAACTACGCCTTCATCCCAAAACAATTGGGGTCAGCGATATGAACAAAAAAAGAAGACTCATACTTTCATATTACATAAATAAAAGTATTATAAAAATAGTTGCACTCGATTTTCAATCGGTTTTCACTCATTACTTGAGTGCCTCATTGTCATGCCAGATCATCTAATGACATATTTATTGTTGTGTGGAGCCTAATTTCTACCTTGACATAAATCTCTCATTTCTGCGGATCCAACTTCGTGGTAAGTTGGCAGGGGATTGCAGGGAGTAGCGCCTCCCGAGGCAATTTTTTTTGGAGGGTAGCTTTGTAATTTTACTCACAATAAAGATTTTTTTTACCTTAACCCACTTCCATGAGTGAAAAAATGATGAAAATGCACTTTTACTTTAACAAATAGCAAAATCCCTATTCCTTATGATTAGATTGACCCTCAAAGCGCTCTCACGAGTCCTAGGGTACATGAATACCTGTCTAATGACTTCTATATAAATGAGGGAGCCGACCCTCAAGAGGTCTTTAAAACCCAAAACTGAAAAATTACGATTTGGTCATTTTTTAAGAGTGTTGACCCTGTATCGTTCGATACACCTGTATCGTATGATACGATACAATACGGGCATGTATTGTATGATACAACTATGATACGAACTCGTATCACGATATGAGTGCGTACCATATCGATATTCTAAACAGTAACTATATGTATCATGCCGTATCATATGATACAATACAATACATACAATATTGGATATAGATGTTGCACCTTTCTTTGGTTACATAGTCTCCCTTTCCTATATATATACACACTAGTACAATGCTCACGCAAATGCATGGGAAGGAAAACATCATATGAATTCTTGTATCAAGAATTTAGAGAACTATAAAATGAATTTCTTATGATTCAGTTTTTCTACAAACACAACCCTTCTTGTACAACTATGACCGATTTGTGTTGTAAAATAACTTACTCTTATGTTGAGATGCATTTTTCATGCCATTAAAGGGTGTTGCTTGAAGGCCGATGATTAGTGGAAAATGGTAATTGATGACCAATGATAAGCTAGGAACCAAAAAAATGGCGCTTATCTCCATCCCACATAAAAGCGAAGATGCCCATCAATGGCTTTTTGCAACATTGTTGCCCACAAAATAGATGGAGACTTGGAGAGATAGAGATGTTAAAATTGTACATATATTTATATATATATATATATACTTATATATTTATGGTATTATATACATATATATACTTGTGTATATACATATATTTGTATATATACAATATATAATACACATATTTAATTATAAATATATATGTTAGGTAGAGTCAAACCTAGTTTGACTGCTCCCAATGGCTAGCCGTTGGGCATAGTCAAACCTAGTTTGACTGCTCCCAATGGCTAGAATTCCCTCTCCTTTTTAGCCACTTCTCTATCCTTTTGTATAAATAGGGGTGTTCTCTACTTTGATTTGTAAGCCTTTTTGACACATTTTCTTTGTTGAATAGATTATATTTTATTCCCTTTCATGGGTTTGTGAGTGTGTTCTTTTAGAACACTTTGTGGTTCTCTTTGTGAGTGTTGTATGTAGATTCCTTGAGGGAACACTTTGGTTTATGATTGAAGTTTTTCTGTTTCTTTACATGGTATCAGAACAAGGTTGCTCTTGACTGTTGAGGGATGCTTGTTGCCTCATTCTACGTGCCCAACAGAAGAAAGAAAGTTCTTGGTGAATCAAGTGTTCGTAGAATTGTGCAAGTGTGGCTTGTGTGATCGTAGAGAAGTGCTCGTGCTTTTTCATCTCCTCTCTCCTCCCTTTTCTCTCCTCTCATTCTCTTTTCTTTCTTTCTCTCTCTTAAGCCTTTTTAAAAATGGATGACAATGATAATGTCACCATTAAACCTATAAAGCTCAATGATTTCAATTATGTAACATGGGCTTCTATCATGAAACACTTTATTTGGGGAAAGGAATTTTGGGGACTAGTTGATGGATCCGATTTGGAACCCAAACTAGTTCTCACTAAGGTAGAGGGTGAGAAAGAGGTTCCTCTAACCGAAAATAAGAAAACTAAGGCAATAACTACTTATGAGGAGAAGTGGAGGATGCGACATGCCAAGATCATGTCTTGGCTTATTAGTAGTGTGGATGTAAAAAAATGTTCAAGTCTTGTTAAATTTGAACATTTCTTAAGAGAATGTATTCTTTTAAAGATATTGCACATATATGTAATGTGCAAGATAAAGTTTGGACTATGGTCTAAGGGGCTAAAACTATTAGAAAATATTATAATGACCTATCCGAACTTCGGAAAGAATTGACTCTTCTAGAGCTAAAGTCGCATTGTCCTGAAGACATAGAACTCCGACAAAGACAAATAAATGCAGAATACTTTTAACAATTCATTAACGGTCTAAGGTCGGAATTTGAATCTATCAAGTCTATTCTTCTCCATAGAGGAAAAATGCTTTCTATTGAAGACAATATAGAAGAGTTGAGTATGAAAGAAAATAGATTAAAAAAGCATGTAAGCAAAAGTGAAGATGACTCAGTCTTAGCCATTTCTAGACCGAGAAACTGAAAAGAAGTGTATTCTCCAGCTACGGGTCACGGGTCTGGAGATCCAGACCCGTAACGTGTCATTAATGGCACTGTGTAATTTACCTTTTTGTAATAAGGGTACTTTTGTACCCTAGTCTTATATTTTTGTATGTTATTATAAATGAGATCATACAGCAGCCGACCCTGTGTAATTTGGGGTTATCGGTTTTTATTTTCTGCTCTCTCTCTCTCTCCCTCTCTCTTTCCCTGTCTCTCAGCTCTCACGAGTGGATCAAAAACTAACATGGTATCAGAGCCACATTACAGGTGAAGCTGGAATCGATCCAAAAAGGTACGTCTTAAAGATCCCTTTCTCCTCGATATTTTTTCTTTCTCCTAAGTCAAGAAAATAACTTTGTTTTCCCCAATCTCGTCTGCCCCTCTTTTCTGGTTTACCCAAGTTCAATCAGATCTGACATTATTCAGATCTGACGATATTCAGAAAAATACCTTTGCTTTTCCCTAATCTCGTCTGCACCTTCTTTCATCTTGCATTTGTTTCCATCTCCAGACAATGATCAGATCTGACGTTAATCAGATCTGATCATTTCTTCTCCTTCTTGTCTGAGTTACACAGTTAAATATCTCTTACATATATTTTAATATCTCTTCATTCTGTCCTTCATACACTTTGCTAGTTGACTTTGATCACAGCGTGACCTAATCACGCAATCGGGTTTTGTTTTGATACAGCTACACTTCATTCTGTCCTTCATACACTTTGCTAGTTGCCTTCATACACTTTGCTAGTTAACTATACTGCTTTTCATTTCACGGTCGTGAATTCATATTCACGACTTTCATATTCAATCACTTTTGAAAATCAGAAATCTGACAAATATTTATTTTCTGCTTCAAATTCAGCCACTGTCGTCGGCCATTGATCTGAATTAGTTTCTGCTAAAAAAAAAAGGTTCCAGAAACTGTAGACAGACTGTGCTAAATACTTTCTTAATACTGTAAACCATGGATTCACTTCCTAGTCAATCAGTTCTTTCTTCAAGCTTCCTCAGTCAACTCGTGTCTGAAAAATTAAACAATGGTAACTTCTTGACTTGGAAGAGACAAATCATACCTTTTATTAGGAGTCAGGATCTTTCTCGACATCTGGATGGATCTATTCCAGTTCCTCCTGAATTCATATCACAAGAGGAAATGGACAATAAAGGGGAACCTACTACAGTATATGTTAGAAATCCTGAATTTGTGGCTTGGATGAAAAGAGACCAAGCGCTTGTTGCTTATATCACATTTACACTGTCACAAGAGGTACTTGTAGCAATTCCAGATGACTGTACTGCCATGCAACTTTGGAACAGACTTGTTCAGACATACTCACAGGTTTCTCAGGCCAGGATTATGTTTCTTAAAAGAGAATTTCAAATGTTAAGAAAGGATTCCATGACCATCATGGAATACTTGAACAAAATGAAGGTTATCACAGATCAACTTGCAGTTGTTGGAAGTACAGTTACTGATAAAGATTTGGTACAACAAACTCTCAGTGGATTGGGACACGACTATCATATGATTGTTACTTCATTGTTATGTTTACCTGAGCTCCCCAATTTTGAAGATCTGCGTGCAAAATTGTTACAATATGAGATGAACCTAAAGGGGTTTTCTGAAGAATCATCTATGTATACTGGGGCACATGAAGTTCTTGCTACAGAGGTTACTTATGCACGAGGACGAGGAAGCTATGATATCAAGGGAAAAGGAGGACAAGGGAGAAATGGTCAAGGTGGTCGTGGATTATTACCCACACCCAACACATATACCAACTCACAAAGACAAAGGCCAATCCCTACATGCTTTCTGTGTAATAAAAGGGGGCATATCAAAGCTAACTGTTGGTTCAATCCTTTAAATAAAGGAAAATCAACCCAAACTGAAGCAAAAAGAAGCACATGCAGTACAAGGACCAATGGAGAAGTAAAGGAATTATTGTTGTCAGCTTTAGCAGAATTGAATCTGAAACAAAATGAGCAAGGTACTTGGTATGTGAATTCTGGCGCGGCGACTCACGTTACTGGTGATGCAGGTAAGCTCCTAAAACTTGTTCCTTACATTGGTAAAAGCAGTATAGTTACTGGAGATGGATCAAACCACTCTGTCTCTCATATTGGAAACTCCATTATACTGCTGTCCGAATCTTCTATCAATCTTTCAAAGGTTCTTTATGTTCCTGAAATCAAGAAAAACATCGTTTCAGTTTCTAAACTTGTTGATGATATCAAAGCCTCAGTTGAATTTACTCCCTCTTCTGTTCTTGTCAATGATCTCTGCACGAAGGAGACGTTCGCTAGAGGAAAACGGCAAGGCAATATGTATGTTTTTCAAGAAGATCCTTTAGCACATATTCGCTCTGCAGATCCAAACTTGAAGCTCCAATCATCGTTGCCTTCTGAAAATTCCACTTGTGTCTTCAGTGTCTCTGAAATCAATAAGCCAAATCTTTGGCATGGTCGTCTAGGTCATTGCAGTAGTAGTTTCATTGAAAAGCTTGTTTCAAATAACCTCATTCCAAGTCAAGTTTAAGAATAAATGTCGATGACAACAAATGTCCTAGTTGTCTCTTATGTAAGAGTCATGTTTTACCATTTTATTTTATCAATAAAAGAGCTTCAAGACCTTTTGAGACTATTTGTTCTGATGTTTGGGGGCCTGATCCAGTTGCTTCCATATCTGGAACTAGATATTACCTTTTGTTTGTTGACATTTATTCTCGTTATTCTTGGATATTTTTCATGAAACACAAATCTGAGACCTTCAAGTTGTTCCGAAACTTCCATTCCTTTGTCAAAAACCAATTTTCTGAAAACATCCTTAGTTTCCAATGTGACAGAGGAGGTAAATTTTCATCCATTGACTTTACTAACTTTCTTCAAAGTAACGGGATAAGGAAAAAGGTGTCTTGCCCACACACACCTCAGCAGAATGGGATTGCTGAAAGAAAGCATCGCCATATTGTTGAGAGTGCGATGAGCATGATGCATGACAATAGTCTCCCGATCACTTTATAGACAGAGGCTTTTCATTCTGCAGTTCATGTGATAAATCGTTTACCCATGACTATTTTGGAAAACAAGTCTCCTTACTTGTGTCTTTTTGGTGTACATCCCAACTATCATGATTTGCATGTGTTTGGTTGTCTATGTTATGTTCATGTTGATAGTTCAATGAGACATAAGTTTCAGGACAAGGCCCTGAAGTGCAGGTTTGTAGGCTATGCCGATGACTATAAAGGGTACAGGTGCTATGATCCGGTGAGCAAACACATCAAAATATCAAGAAATGTCATCTTCGATGAATTGAATTTTGATTGTCGATGTACTAGTTCTTCAGAATCACAACCTGAAGTTGAGGCTTATCATCCTTGGTTGAATTATGAATTTCTCTCCGGAACTAGTGAAGTTTGCTCGAACTGTACTCAAAAGAATAAAGAATCTATGTCTGCTGATGAAGTGGTTGCTCATGAAAATACAGACCCAACTGCGAATTCACAAAGGTATAAAGGTCTTGTCTACGCTCGCCGAGAAAGAGAGCCGCCCACCATAGTTAATTCAGAAACAGACAGATCCTCCACACCCAACATCGCTGATAATAGAAGATCGACACAAACTCGTCATCTAATTGAAAGATGGGTTAGTTATAAAAATTTCTCATTAGATTTTCAACTCTTTCTAACAACCTTGAATAAAGAAGATGAACCCACGACGTTCTCTCAAGCATCAAATTCCAGAAGATGGATTAAAGCAATGAATGAGAAGATGGAAGCTCTACATGAATGTGGTACGTGGGATGTCGTATCAAGACCACTTGACAGAAATGTTGTTGGTTCGAAATGGGTGTACAAAATAAAGTATAAACCAGATGGGTCTATAGAGCGCTACAAGGTGAGACTTGTAGCCAAAGGTTTTACACAGGAGCAAGGACAGGACTATGATGAAACTTTTAGTCCAGTGGTGAAGATGGGAACAATCAGGATTATACTTTCTTTAGCTATTGAACATCAATGGACTATTAGCCAACTTGATGTGAAGAATGCCTTTCTTCATGGAAATTTGAGAGAAGTATACATGGAACAACCCACTGGCTACGCAGAAGGCGATCCTACAAAATATGTATGCAGACTAAAAAGGGCGATATATGGATTGAAGCAGGCATCCCGATCTTGGTTCGACAGTTTCTCTGTTGAAATTCAAAAATATGGTTTTAAGAAATCTCTTCTTGACCGTTCCTTATTTATCTTTAAGAACCAAGACACAATTACTCTGTTATTGATATATGTAGATGATATCATCATCACTGGCAGTTCCAATGAGCACATTAAAGAAGTGAAACATCTCTTGAATCAAAGGTTCAAAATGAAGGACCTTGGC
Organism: Nuphar pumila; assembly: GCF_984573655.1. NCBI lineage: Eukaryota > Viridiplantae > Streptophyta > Magnoliopsida > Nymphaeales > Nymphaeaceae > Nuphar > Nuphar pumila. The sequence goes on along the minus strand of NC_143261.1, from coordinate 82,844,774 downwards.
AAGCTACGATACTTTCTTGGAGTTGAAGTCGACAGTACTTCTGACGAGATGACTCTCACCCAACATAAGTATATCATTGATGTTCTAAATAAAGCGGGTATGAAAGACTGCAAGCCCTTGGGAACTCCTAGTGTCCTTCATCAAAGGCTTAGGTCTCAAGATGGGGATCCTTTTGATAATCCCACACAGTATCGTAGCATAGTAGGTATGTTACAATATCTCACATTTACTCGTCCAGATATAGTCTACTTGGTGAATCAAGTTTCTCAATTTATGCATGCACCATGTGAAGGGCATATGGAAGCAGTTAAACGGATACTTCGATACCTAAAGGGAACTGTTGGGGATGGCCTCATATATCAGCAAAAGACAAATGGGCAAAATGCACATGCGATCACTGTTTATTCTGATGCGGACTGGGCAGGAGATCCAGATGAACGCAGATCGGTATCCGGCTATTGTGTGTTTGTTGGGATGAATTTAGTTTCTTGGAGTAGTAAGAAACAAAAGGTTGTTGCCAGATCCAGTACAGAGGCTGAATATAGGTCAATGGCAGCCGCCACTGCTGAAGCTACTTGGATTAGACATTTACTGACAGAAGTAGGGGAATCGATCTCTCGATCACTTCTTTTGTGTGACAACCAGAGTGCCATTAGTATGTCTTTTAATCCAATCCATCACAGTCGTGCCAAACATATTGAAATAGATCAGCATTTTGTGAGACAAAATGTAGAAGAGAAAGAGATTAAGCCTGAATTTGTACGAACCACAGATCAGGTGGCGGATATATTTACAAAAGGATTGACGAAAGACAGATTTTGGATGTTAAAAGGCAAGTTGTTCATGGTCCAAGATCATGCACAACTTGAGGGAGGGTGAAAAGAAGTGTATTCTCCAGCTACGGGTCACAGGTCTGGAGATTCAGACTCGTAACGTGTCATTAATGGCACTGTGTAATTTACCTTTTTGTAATAAGGGTACTTTTGTACCCTAGTCTTATATTTTTGTATGTTATTATAAATGAGATCATACAGCAGCCGACCCTGTGTAATTTGGGGTTATCGGTTTTTATTTTCTGTTCTCTCTCTCTCTCTCTCTGTCTCTCAGCTCTCACGAGTGGATAAAAAACTAACAGAAACTATGTTCATGCATATAAGCCACCTCACTATAGAAGATCAGAAAATGACTATGAAAGAAAGAAAATCATTTGCTATTTTTGTAATGAACCGGGACATACTAAATCCCAATGTCCTAAACTAAAAGTGACATTTGAAAAGAAGGCTGCTTCGGTTGACTTTCTTAAAGAGTCAAAGGACAAAGATTTTTCTATAACTCAAGAATCATCTATTGGAGCATGTCTCTAGCTCAATTAGTTGAAGCTCTTTAACCTCTTCTAAAACGGCCATCTTCCTCAGTTGGGGCCGCAATATCATCTTATTCGGACCTAGGTAGGATTCCTTGGCTTCTTGATTCTGGTGCAACTTTTCACTTGATTCCAAACAATGATATTTTATCCTAATGCTATAGCAACTCAAGTGTGTCAAAAGTTTTTACTGTCGATGGTACGCCTCTTGAAATCAAAGGAATATGAAGTTCGTAAAATGATCTTTCTAACTTTCAAAAATTTTTTCATTCCAAAAATTAGATATATTCCTAAACTAAATTTGAATCTCTTATCCGTATCTCAAACATTCCATTATGGTTGTAATATCTCTTTCTTTTCAAATGAATGTTTGGTGCAGGATCGCCTATCAGGGAAGTTGATTGGGAAAGTCCATAGAGGAGGCCTCTACTATATGGATTTTTTAGAGATACCGAAAGATGCCTTTTGTTGTAATGTCCAAAAAATAGATTTTAAATTGTGGCATAAAAGATTGGGACATCCCAGCGTATCTAAAATCCAATTTTTCAAAGTTTGGAAATGTTTTGTAATATTTGATTTCACTTGTGAAGACCGAGTTCTTGGAAAAATGAAAAGATTGCCATATAAAGATAGAACTTTTATTTCCTCTAGACCATTTGGGTTGATTCATTCAGATGTTTGGGGTCTAACACTGTTTATGTCTAAAGGTGGATATGCATATTATGTTATTTTTGTGGATGACTTTACTAGATATACTTGGATTTACTTAAGCATAAATTTGAAGTTTTTTCCTATTTTCAAGGTTTTTATAAGATGCTAAAAATAGATTTGAAAATATTATCTCTATATTTTGAACTGATTCAGGAGGAGAATTTTTGCCAAGAGAATTTAAAAACTATCTCGACTCACATGACATAACGCATCAAAAATCTTGTCCACACACCACAATAAAATGTCCTGGCTTAGAGAAAACATAGGCACATTATTGAAACTTTAAGGACTTTACTTATTGGTAACTATTTGCCTAAGGTTTTTTGGGCAGAAGCGGTCCTGACTACTGTTTATGAGATAAACAGAATGCCATCTTCTTCTCTACACAATATCTCACCGGTTGAAGAACTCTTTAAAGTATTCTATGATTATTTAAGATTACAAACTTTTGGTTGCAAATGCTTTATTTTTACCAATAACAATAACCAGTTTTCTCCTAGAGCTATTCTTTGTGCCTTCTTTGGTTATGTCGACAAAAAAAATGATATATGTGTTATGACTTTAAAAATGAGAAATTATATATCTCTCGAAATGTTACCTTCATGGATAAAGATCAATCAAGTATTCTTTTTTCTTTAACCTTGTTTCAAAACAAGATATTGATAACTGTGATTGCAAGCATGATTTGGAGAATGTTATTGAATCTAACGACTTTGACTCTCTTGATGGATTGTCCCACAATGATAAAACTTGCGTACAATATTCTAGAAGGAGAAATCAAAACCCTCCATGTGCATTTGAAAAGTTTTCTAACCTTAGTAAATATGAATTGCAAATTAGGAAATTATCTAGAATATCAAAACCACTATCCAAATTTGTATCCTGTGATTATTTCTCTTCAAAATATCAAGCATGCATTAGCCCTAATTCACTCATATGTAGAACCCCCATCTTATGCTCAAGCTAAAGAACACCCTGAATGGGTTGAAGCTATGAGGGTAAAACTTGAAGCTATAGAAAAGGCTCAAATTTAGTCTATTCAAATTCTTCCATAAGGAAAGAAACCCATAGGTTGTAGATGGGTATATAACATAAAAACCAAGAGATGGAAAGCTTGATCGATATAAAGCTAGGCTTGTTGCAAATGGATATTTGCAAGAACATGGCATTTAATATGAAGAAACCTTTGCTCCAAATGCCTGCTTAACCACGGTTAGAACCAAGGTTTTAAAACCCGTGACTCGGGACTCGACTCGTTCTTTATTGACTCGTGACTCGGCGGGTCAACTCGGTGACTCGGACTGGGTTTTGTTAACTTTTGATTTTAAAAGAAAAACAATATATAATTTGTCTCAAACCATGTTTTTCAGTAAACAAGAGATGATAAACTCATATACATGCTCTATGATGCAACAGTATGGTGGGCTTGATGAAGATATTTCATATTACTAGTAAGATGAGTTTGATGGATTAAATATTGACAAGCTAGTGGAGTGTTATGTGATGGACGAGCACTTTTATGATTGCAAGAATGTTTCCAAGATTGTTGTAATACCAACATTCTTACATGGTGCCCAGTGTTGAGAGAATTCCTATTATAGAGATGTGTATAGTAGGATGAATGTATAAAATAACAAAGGACAGAAATGAATGCATTAGAAGACACTTAAGAGTACTGCCAATAACAAAAAAAGAAGGTTGTTGCTTAGGATGGTTTGGACATGTTCCACAAAGACTTGTCACAACATTAATGATACCATGTTAGTGGAAAAGCTAAGAAAAGAGGAAAACCATTGAAGATTTGGAGGGAGGTTGTGAAAAGATACATCAAAGGTTGCATTATGATAGATGCTGTAGCTCGTGATTGGAAGAAATGAAGAAACAAACCTCTTAAAGCCAATCTTCCAGTGTTACTCTATGCATAATATCTATTGTCAGCATGCATTTAATTCTCAAGTTTGCATTTCTAAGTTATCTTTTCAGACTAGTCATCTTATCTTATTCTTAATGCTTATACTAATGAGGGCCAGTTCTTTAAATGATTTGAATCATCAAACTTAGTAAACTAGTCAAAATGATGTACTTAGTTTTTCTTCCACAAGAATTACACAATTTTACAATCTAAATGTAGGAGATGCTATTTCTGAGGGGAAATTGAAGATGATTGAGCAGAACTCCCATAATACCATTAGCTCGGTATCATTTTTTTATTCTGAAATACCCAAAAAATCGAATTTCAAACATCCCAGAACTCGCCCGAGTCAGCCCCGAGTCTTGGCAAACCGAGTTGCCTTGCCGGGTTGACTCGCTGGAGGGCTGAGCCGAGCCGAGTCAGTTGAGTCACCGAGTTGACTCGGCGAATTTTAAAACACTGGTTAGAACTTTTATTGCAGCAACGTCAATTAAAAACTGGTCTATATATCAAATGGATGTCAAAAATTAAATGGAAAACTTATGGAAGAACTATATATGGAGACACCTCTTGGTACGAGTCTTTCTCGAGGAAAGATTTTTTGCCTTCAAAAGGCATTATATGGGTTGAAACAGATACTCAAAGCCTGGTATGATAGATTCAACAAAGTTATGTTTAATATTGGTTTTAGATCTTGCTTAATTGACACTGCTTTGTTTGTTAAGGATTTTGATGCAGGTACTGTCATTTTATTGCTCTATGTAGATGATATGATAATCACCAGAAGCGACACACAAGGAGTTCAATATATCAAAAACATTCTTTAAATTAGTTTTGAAATGACTGATTTGGGTTTTCTATGTTACTTTGTTGGAATATAAGTTGCCTATTCCCCTAGAGGTTATTTATTATCTCAGTCTAAGTTTGCTTTTGATATTATTTTCAGGTCTGAAATATTAGATGATAAGAATGTTGAAACTCTTGAAGTGACAAATGTCAAGATGACAATTGATGTTAGAGAGCCTTTGGATGATCCAACTCTTTATAGACAGCTTATCAAAGCTCTTTCTTACCTAACTATTACTAGACCTGATATGATACATGCTGTACACACATCTAGTCAGTTTCAATACGCTCTCACATCGGTTCACATGTGAGCTGTTTTGCGTATTATTATATATATATATTCTTCTGTACATACATATATTTGTATATATACAATATATAATACATATATATTTAATTATAAATATATAGGTTAGGGAGAGTCAAACTAGGTTTGACTGCTCCCAACAACTAGAAATTCTAGCCATTGGGCACAATCAAACCTAGTTTGATTGCTCCCAACCGCTAGAATTTCTAGCCGTTGGGAGCTTAGCTCCCTCTCCTTTTTAGCCTCTCACTTCTTTATCCTCTTGTATAAATATGGGTGTTCTCTCCTTTGAATTGTAAGCTTTTTTGGCACATTTTCTTTGTTGAATAGATTACATTTTATTCCCTTTCATGGGTTTGGGAGTGTGTTCTTTTAGAACACTTTGTGGTTCTCTTTGTGAGTTTTGGAAGTGGATTCCTTGAGGGAACACTTTGGTTCGTGATTGAAGTCTTCTTGTTTCTTTACAACAGAGAGAGCGAGATCTTCTTTTAGACCAAAAGATTAAAAGTTGAGATAGAGTAATTGTGATTGGCTAAGAGGGCTTCAATCACTTGTAACTTCTCAATGATTAGAACTTTTATATATATATATATATATATATATATTCACCAAATATCACAATATTTCAAATTTATTATGTTCAAACTAAATTATCATGAAAAGTTGAAAAAAAGTAAATAACTCTAAAAATTAAACTCACATTATTAGTTAAAAGAGGTAGGGGTAGGCCTAGGAAGACTTGGATGGAGATGATAGGAAAGGATATGAATGCTTTGAACCTCACCGAGGACATGGCGTTGGATAGAAATGATTGGAGGAAAAGGATTCATGTGGAAGACCCAAAATGAATTTCTTTTTTGGTTCATATCGCTGACCCCAATTGTTTTGGGATGAAGGCGTAGTTGTTGTTGTTGTTATTGAAATATTTTTCAGAAGCCAAAGACAATGCACAAGTTTCCCACTGTCACGTAGGTGCGGGTGCAGATGTTGCAGTACAACACTTTCAAAAACCTTGAGTGTAGGGATGCAGGAGGGGGTATATATAGGGAAAATATTTTATACTAATGAAGGTATGAAACTAATGAGCTAAAAATCATAGGTGCAAGTTGTATCGACTCAATCTAACCACATAGATGTGTTTATGGTTTGTTTGCTAAGGATCAAGCCTTGGATCATGCTTTTCTAATGTAAAAATGTGATATTTTGAGTTATGAAATTTTGGTAGATTGTGGGCTGTTGATTTTTGGACCCCTTTAAAAACCTAATTACTTGTTATAATCACATGATTCAAAACAAACTTCCTACTAAACAAACCATGTAGATCACATCAGTGTCATTTGATCTACTAAAAGTTCATGAAATTTGAAAATCTAAATCTTCTATTAGGTGAGAGTAGGTGTTTTCAGCACCCCTATCATAACTTATATATATATATATATATATATATATATAGAGAGAGAGAGAGAGAGAGAGAGGTCCCAATTCTTGGGAAGTTACAGTTGATCAAAGCCCCTTTTCTTAGCCATTCACAATTCTTCTATCTCAACTTTTTAATCTCTTTGTCCAAAACATGGCCCCCATTATTTATTTATTTCTCTCTCTTCAACCCCCACACATGCACACCTTCCCTTCTTTCTTTTTTTCCATCCAACTCCATTAATTTCATTAAATGCACTCCTCCTTTATCTTTTTCCAATGCTCTCTCTCTCCTTTTCATTCCCATTCAACCTCATTAAATGCACCTCTATCTTTTTTTTTTATTGCTCTCTCTATAACCCACACCTCTTTTTTTCTTTCTCTCTTGAGAACCAACCAATGAATAAAATCTTTTTTTATTTTTATTTTTATAAAGACTACTCCCCAACCCAAGCATTCTCATGCATCTATTTATAATATTTTCCTCATTTTTATTCTAAAAGACTCTTCATGCATATGCCCTTTCACCTTCCATCTTTTCTTTCCTATTCAACTTCATTAATTGCATTAAATGTTCCCAGAAAAACTCCTCTCGTGCGTACACCCTTTACCTTCTTTATCTTGCTTTCCATTCTTATGTTCTCAATAAAAACATATTGACATTAATGCACAAAACATCTTATATATGTATGTTATGCATGATGTCATTCTCCCAAACCTCTCTCTCTTTCTAACTAGCTCCGTGTATCTCTCTCCCTCTCCATCTATTTTGTGGGCAACAATGTTGCAAAAAGCTGTTGATGGGTATCTTCGGTTCTATGTAGGATGGAGATAAACACCATTTTTTGGTTTCCTGATTGATCATTGGCCATCAAGTACCATTCTCCAGTGATCATCAACTTTCAAACAACTCTTTAATAACATGAAAAATGCATCACGACATCGGAGTAAGTTATTTTGCAACCCAAACTGGTTATAGTTGTACATGAAGGATTGTGTTTGCAGAGAAGCCGATTCATGAGAAATTCATTTTATAGTTCTCTAAATTCTTAATGCAACATTACTAGTATATATATATTTGATGCTATTAAAGGCACTGAATTGTATGAAGTATTGAGCTGAAAATCATAGGTTTTAGATTTCTTTTGTAGATTAAATCCTACGGATGTGATCTATAAGTTTTTTTTAGTGGGAAATGAGTTTTGAATCATATGATTGCGACACATAAGCATATTTTTTAAGGGCTTAAAAACCTAATTCATATTGCACTAAAATTTCATGACTCAAAAAAACATATTTTTGGATCGAATAACATGATCCAAGGTTCGATTCTTAGCAAACAAACCATTCTGAAAACATATATGTGGTCAGATTGAGTTGATAAAACTTGAACCCATGATTTCCAGCTAATAGTTCCATATAATTCTGTGCCTTTAATAACACCAAATATTAACCCTATATATATGGTCTTATTTTACACATACAATTTTACACTTATAAAAAAAAATTTGTTATCAATTAATCATCACCCAAAGAGAGAGAGAGAGAGAGAGAGAGAGAGAGAGAGAGAGAGAGAGAGAGAGAGAGAGAGAGAGAGTTACCTTGCTAGATACCACATGTTGGAGGGAGCTTGTGCCGAGGAGGATAGCGTTGGAGAAGCAGCATAGAGGGAGGAGCATGGAGGAGGAGAGCGCCAAGAGGAGGGGTGGAAATCGTGCCCTATTCCCCTTTTTGCGTTTTTTTTGAAGTTTTTTATTACTAGAAAAAAGTACAGGTTTCTTTTGGACACATATTCTAGGATGCGGGTTGACTGCATCTGGTGCAACAAGACTCATGTCCCGCCGGACTCAGTGCTGCACCTGCACTCATGTTGCACTCACCCCCACAGGGTGCATTAGGCTCTATGAAGTGTCCATGTGACGTAGATTTTCCATAATATTATAAAAGGCAAATTGGAACCCATATCAGAAGGTCTAGGGATACATGCGTATCTTACCATACCGTATTTTATCGTCTGATACGAAAAAAAGCACCATTTAAAAGATTGCATAAACCAAAAGAATACGCAAAATCTGAAACAATCTCAAAAAATCAGAAGCTAGAAAAAACATAGAATGTAATAGAAAAAAAGGAAATCAAATTTAAGCATTACGATTGATTAAACATAGTTATGCACTACTAAAACATGCAAAACGATATGTAAATGTTTACTATTAAAAGTTACATTAAATAATGTAGAGAGATGCACCGAACCCTAGGTAGAGAGAGAGAGAGAAGGAAGAGAGAGAGAGAGAGAGACGGCTGCACATGAAGAGAAACTCGTTAATTAACATTAGGGCTCTCTCTATGTTAAATAGAGAGAGGCCAAAATAATAAATTACATCTAAGTCCCTTATTTAATAAAAATTTCAAATAACCTCCAAACTAAGAAGGTTTAAACTTAAACCACCTACTCTCAACACTCCCCTTCAAGCTGGAGCATAGATATCAATCATGTTCAGCTTGTCACAACATTTTGAGAAATTTGGTCTAGCAAGGGGTTTTGTAAACATATCTGCAACTTGATCTTCCGACTTTAGATATTTGGTAGTGATATATCGAGCTTGAACCATATCTCTTACATAGTGACAATCAACCTCAATGTGCTTTGTTCTCTCATGAAAGACATGATTGTTTGCTATATATGTTGCAGTCTTGTTATCACACATCATGGTCATAGGAGAGGAAACCTTCACCTGAAGATCATGAAAAAAAGTACGAACCCACATCAATTCAGCAGCTGTTTGGGCCATAGCCCGATATTCTGATTCTGCACTCGACCTAGAAACCACATTTTGTTTCTTACTTTTCCAAGAAATCAAGTTGTCTCCCAGAAACACACAGAATCCTGTGGTAGATTTTCTATCCACTACAGATCCTGCATAGTCAGCATCAGAATAGGCCACTATCTCCAGAGTTCCACCTTTCTTGAACAATAACCCCTTTCCAGGAGAAGATTTTAGATATCTGAGAATCATAATAGCTGCATTCCAGTGTAACTCAGTTGGTTTGTCCATAAACTGGCTAACTTTGCTTATTGCTAAAACAATATCCGGTCTGGTCACAGTTACATACAGTAGCTTTCCTACAAGGGAGCGATAACTTTTGCTATCAACCGGTTTTGACCCTTCTTCAAACAACTGAACTTTATGGTCCATGGGAATATTTGCTGGTTTGGCTCCCAACATTCCCGTTTCCTTTAATAAGTCAAGAACATACTTCCGTTGAGACAAAACCATCCCTTCACGGTTCCTGGCAACTTCTATACCCAGAAAATACATGAGTGAACCAAGGTCTTTTGTAACAAAGTGTTTTTGAAGATGAACCTTTGTGACTTCAATAGCTTTCACATCATCTCCTGTAAGAATGATGTCATCCACATATACCACCATAACAACTATGCCAAAGCTAGTTTTCTTGATAAATAGTGTATGATCGGCTGCTGACCTATTAAAGCCAAAGCGTGACATCACTTCAAACAACTTTTGAAACCATGCATGAGGACTTTGTTTCAAGCCATAAATCGCCTTTCTCAATCTACACACCTTCTGACACTCCCCCTCAACCTCGAATCCTGGAGGTTGTTGCATGTAAATGGTCTCAGATAGATCCCCATATAGAAACACATTTTTCACATCTAATTGGTACAAGCTCCAACCATGCTGAACAACTACTGAGAGAACAAGACGAATGGTACCCATCCGTGCAACAGGAGAAAAGGTTTCAAAGAAATCAATACCATATGTCTGAGTATACCCTTTTGCTACTAATCTGGCCTTGTACCTTTCAATAGAACCATCATATTTGTACTTTATTGTATATACCCATTTACATCCAACAATGTCAGCATCTGCTGGGAATCAACTAGATCCTATGTATGCTGAGATACTAAAGCATCCATTTCTTCTTGCATAGCCAGCTTCCAGCGATTATCAAGTTCTGCCTGCTGATAGTTTAGAGGAATAGTTTCAGCAGATAAGGCTGAAATAAAAGACTTCATCTGATTTCCAATTCTGGCATCAGAGACAAAATGAGATATGAGATATAAGGTACATTGTCGTGTCCTCTTTCGTAGAGCAATAGGCCTTTTATCATCATCATGAAGATCATTATTGTCAGTAGAACTTACCTCAGGGGAAGAAGAAGATGAAGGCACTTGCGGAGGTGGAGCTCTACGCACATATACCAATGGAGGATTATGAAATCTGAAAGAGGATGAAGTTTGGTTCGGTAATGAGGGCACGAATTCCAAAGGAAAATGAGGTATAGGTAATGGAAAAGACTCAGCTGGATCAACCTGCAGTGGGGAACCGATACTAGAGTAATATGGAGTGGATTCCAAGAAAGATACATCCACACTAATATACTCTTGGCGAGAAATAGGATCATAACATTGATATCCCTTTTGATTTTTGGGATAACCTATAAATATGCATTTTGTAGCTTGAGCAACTAATTTATCACGGTCAGGGCCAAATTTGTGTACAAAACAAACACATCCAAATATTTTGGGAGAGAAAGAGAAGAGTGGGGTATTGGGTTTTAGGATATGTAATGGAATTTGATCACCCACGGAAGAAGAAGGCATGCAGTTGATCAGATAACAAGCAGTGGTAATCGCATCACCCCAGTATAAGGCAGGAACATTAGATTGAATCATAATGGTCCGGGCAACATCAAGCAGGTGCCTATGTTTTCGCTCAGCCACCCCATTTTGTTGAGATGAATAGGCACAGGAAGTTTGAGGTTGAATGCCATGATCTTGGTAAAATTGTAACAGAACTTTTGATTTAAACTCAAGAGCATTATCAGTGCGAACAATCTTGACAATAGATTCAAACTGAGTTTTTATTTCAAGAATCAAGGATCTGATAAGACTTGGAACTTCAGATCGTTTTTTTATTAGAAACACCCATGACAACTTAGAGAAGTCATCAACAATAACAAGATAGTATCGACATTGAGTCCTAGTAGGAATCTTACTTGGACCCCATACATCTGCATGAAGAAGTTCAAAAACTTTATTACTAGACTGACTCTGACTCGAAGGGAACGAGCTTCGATGATGCTTGCTCAGTTGACATGCTTCACACTGAAATGATGTGGTGGAAGGAATTTGAGGAAAGACCGAACAAAACTTTGACAATGAAGGGTGACCAAGACGACGATGCCACTGAACAGGACTGAATGAATGTTCCACTGCAACATGAACATTACCCATTGGATGATGTAGGTAGTAAACTCCATTTGCTTCATAGCCTCCACCAATCTTCTTCCCCGTCAGTAAATTCTGAAAATGACAACCCATCGGATCAAATATTACTCTACAGTTTTGTTCTTTTATAAGGCAACTAACAGAGAGTAAACTTTGAGAAAAGTTTGGAGCATGAAGAACATTTTGCAACTGTAATGAGGAGGATATAGAAATATTTCCCTGACCAACAACCGGGGAGGAACTCCCATCGGCTAATGAGACTCCTCGATGAGCATTAATAATATCCTTTAGATCTGAAAAAACAAGAGAATTTCCACACAAATGTCTGGATGCACTACAGTCAATAATCCACTTACTGTCAGTTGGATGTAGATGATTTCCTGTTGAATAGGCAACACCAGCTATAGGAGGGGTGGAACTCACAGGACGAAGAGCTATCAGCTCATCATATTCAGCACGACTGAGGGTGATACTACTGTCACTTGCAGAGATATTTTCCTGTATCTTTGTTGCCTCAAGAGTAGTAACATTTGCTTTAGGAGCATATGAATTTGATGAAGAAGAGGTTGGCCGACCATGTTTATCCCAGCACCGATCTTCTAAATGTCTAGATTTTCCACAGAATGTACATTGAAGCTTTCATCTGCCTCCCATACCTCGTCCACGACCTCGTCCTCTGATATTCTGAATATTTCCACGCCCATAACCAAAGGAGACAACTAGAGCAGATGACTGGGTCACAGGCTGTGATTGTGGAAGAGATATCGCAAGTCTACTCAGGTGATTGTATGCATCAACAAGAGTAGGTACATCTGATCCAGTCAACATTTGGACTTTTGCAACAGAGAATTCTGAAGATAAGCCTATAAGAAACCGAGCAACCATAGTCTGTTCTTGATGATCCTTCTGCTTCGAACAACAAAGAGGCATGTGAGCCTTGAGTCTTTCAAACACAGCTTTTACTGATGCATAATACTGGGCCAATGTCTGATCTCCCTGCTGTAAATTATATCTCTTGTTCGACTTGCAGGATACGACTCACATTAGTCTCTTGTGAATACGTATCTCTAAGATTGTCCCACATTTGTTTGGCTGTATTATAATAAATTAAACCATCTGCAATATGGGTTTCAACACTATTCATGATCCATGACATAACTATGTCATTATCTTCATCCCAAGTAACATATTTTCCCACTTTTTCAGTGGGTTCTTCTTCCAACAAGATATGTTTTCTACGATGTCCAGATACCAACATCATGAACGTTCTGGACCACCTCACATAGTTAGTTTCATTCAACCTTACAGAAGAACCGTACGAAAAGGGATTGACAAATGCCTTATACTCTCCAATATGTTCCAATTTGGAATCACATTTCGAAGTTTCAGTCATACTGAAGATATACTTCTGTTTCAGCAGAGATAAAAATCTGGACAGACTTCAATCAACACAGGGAATAGCGTGTGTTACACTCACACGACAACCAGCAGCTATTCACATACACAAAACCACGACAGTAAGAAACAATAGCCCACAACAAGCGTAATTTCCCCGCACAGCAGGGAATCAAGCCTGCAGTTTCCACGACAGTAGTGAACAACAACCCACACACATGAATAATAGTTCCAATTTTTTTTCCAGCACAACAGGGAGTCACGACCAACATAACTCTGCATATGCATAAACTGAATCATAACAGAGGCTGCTCCCAGACATATAGAGCTCGACAGTCATATCTTAATCACCAGCACAACACAACAAGTGCGATTGCTGTTTCTCCCAAATAACAGGAAGTCACGACAGAAAAAAAACCTCGACAAGAAGATTGCTGTTGTGCCCAAACATCAGGATATTACGGCAATGAAAACTTGGTAATCAAAACATCACGGCAGGAAATCCAGGAAATCACGACAGAGATAAAACTCGGCAACAGGGAATTAAAGCCACAAACTCGGCACCAGAGAAAACGAGGGATATCACGACAGCAGGGAATCACGACAACAGGGAATCACAACAGGGATATCACGACAGGGATATCACGGCAACATGAATCACGACAACAGGAATCACGGCAAGAAAAAAAACAAGAAACGAGGAGCACACATCCTGTTCCCTTAGATCTGATCACAGATCTGGGCCATGACCTTGGTCAAATCCCAGATCTGTTATCAGATCTTACACAGAAACATAAACAACTGACCTGCATTTTTTTTCGTTGGTGTAGAGAGAAACTCGACAACAATTTGATCATGATCGATTAAGCTCCCACGATCGATGCTCTGATACCATGTAGAGAGATGCACCGAACCCTAGGTAGAGAGAGAGAGAGAAGGAAGAGAGAGAGACGGCTGCACATGAAGAGAAACTCGTTAATTAACATTAGGGCTCTCTCTATGTTAAATAGAGAGATGTCAAAATAATAAATTACATCTAAGTCCCTTATTTAATAAAAATTTCAAATAACCTCCAAACTAAGAAGGTTTAATGTAATAATCGCAAATTTTATACAATTACCTAGAAAATTTGTGTATATACATATTTTTTTTTAGCATGATTTGGGCCTAGGATCCGCTACCCGAATCCAAAAAGAAAAAAAATATGGGTATAATAGCAAATAAACTGGTCGAATCCAACGTTGGACCCAAGTGGATCCAACCCATGGATCCACTATTGTTCACACGACACAGATCCACATTTTTTTTTCTTCCCGGATCCAAATCGCTACCGGGTTCAGCGTCGCGGGTCGCGGTTCGGACCCGGACCCGGCCCACACCCTGTAAAAAGGATACAGGGGCTGCCCGATAAAAATAAAGGGGGGAAACCCCCCCGATAAGTCGCTGGTTAGGGTTCTTTTGAACCCTAACATTTTGGAAATGGGAAGGGGGGGGGGGGGGAGGAAGCCGAAGCCGCCGGGCTTCCTTCCTTTTTGGAAGGTCACCCATCTACAAAGGGGGACCCGAACCCTTTCTTCTCCCTCTCTCGCGGTCTCATTCTCTCTCTCTTCTCTCTCTAACCCTCGGATTCCCCTCCCCCGAGCTCGGCCTGCTGTTGAAGCCGTGTTAGGAGACGCAACCGACCTCCTCTCTCGTAGGTGCCGCAACAACTTCGCCGGAAAATGGTAGGGTCTGTAATTTTTTTCAGGTTAATCATGGGTTAGTGGGGTGTGGGTTGTCTAAAACCCAAATCAACTGATTTAAAATAAAGGGGGTTTTGTTGCCAGACAGTTAATAAGATCGGAGATTGGGGGAGCCTGTTTTGTTTTGAACCGATTGGGTGTGCTGCTTAAAAATTTACCCTTCATTCTCGGATTAGCTACTTCGACCGAAATTAGATGGAAAAAAAAATTTTATCTTCTTTTTAATCGAAAACCCTAGTTTGAATCAGGTTTTCTTGACCTTGGTATTGAAAACTCTAACTAAGAGTCTGATGGGTCTTTTGCAATCCGTGCAAGTCTAAAATGTGTATGACTGTTTCAATTTTAGGGCTGATATTGCATTAAATCATAGCTGAAATCATTTTGGATACTTGAATAATGAATACCGCATGCTTTCCATTAATACTTTCCTTTACGGGTAGCATTAATATCTTACTACTGTGTGTACAGATATGTGTAGGAGTTATTGATTTTTTTCTAATTTAACTTGTGGAAGAACCTAACCGATAGCTGCTTTTGTTGTTGGGTCCAGCCGAGTTATCTGAATCACACCATGGAGGAATGTTTAGCTGTTGGTTGTTAGTTTTTTTTTTTGTTCAGCATAATACAACATATTGTATTTAATGAGCAGAAATGTTAAATAATACTTAAATGAATATGGCTGAACGGTGTCTAGTTGGATCTAGTGGTTTCTTGCGTAACTTCCCATGCTGTGCTATACTTAGTACAGTAATTTGCTAAACTAATAATTATTGTACATGTTATGTGTTAGTGAACTGTAATGTTAAATGATACTTAAATTAATATGGCTGAACAGTATCTAGTTAGAGTTATTGGTCTATTGCGTAACTCAGCATGCTATACTATACTTAATTATTCAAAAAAAAAATATACATTGTAATAATTGGGTGATCTAGTACATTGAAATTTCCTGGGATGTGTAACTGAGATAGGTAGAATGGGCTTACAGTTTTATTTTTTTTCTTTTGACCTATATGGTGATACACATAAAAAGGTTATGCTTTGGTATGTTGGATTTTAGAATTTCAGTATGCTAGCTGAATGATATCTAGTTGTCACTTCTTTTGTGCACGAACTTTCTTGTGTTTGTATTACTGAAATAAGTTGAATGGGTTTTACAGTCTTTGTTATTAGATTCCACATAAAACTGCAAGTTCTCTTACATTCCAACTTCTACCTTAGAGTAGCAGCAGTACACCAATGATAGTGTGAATTCTTAAGATAATTCCTTGATCTCTTCATGTAGGAAATGAGTAAGACATACCAAAGAAATGTTAGGTATTGATATTGTATATTGCCCGTACTCCGAGTATGTGAATTTCTTTCCTTGGAGCATTGTGAATAGAAAGGAAATAATCTAGTGATAACCTAAATAGGTAAATGATTAAGTAAGTCATGGTTATCCCTTTCTAGTAGGAGGGGGGTTGTTTGGAAAACCTTGCTCAATGGGCGATACGGGTTAGGTACCTAATGTAGGTACGTGATTTGACTTAATTATACTGGTAAGAAAAATTAAATATTAATTTCTGTGCTTGAACGGTTTAAAGGCACCGGAGCACTCTGAGTGAGTTTATGAAAACAATATGGAAAATGATGGGGTTAATTCATACACTGGGGTAAAATGACTAAGGTTGGGAATCTACTACAGTGATAATATTGGGGTTGAAAAAAAAAATGCCCCTACACCCTGAAAGGTTAACTAAATGAAAAGTTTTACTCACTCAGATTCAGGTTTACCTTGGAGAGGGTAAGTGGTACAAAACTCCGGGGACATAATTTTTGGTTTTGAGCTAAAGTGACTCGTTGGTCCCCAGTCCTCGGAGTTGGGGGACCCAGATTACCAATTTGTCCTAGGTGGTAGTTCTTTGTTTCTCCTGCAGAAGTTAGGGATGCATCCTGGTTTGGTTTTGGCCTTTGGGAGTTTCTCTCGGTCACTGACCGCTCCCTTGGGATTTCAGTCACAGTTAGAATGTTCGGGTTAATAAAACAACCCTGAATAATATACTCCCGGACATTCTCTTCTGTGATGGTTGCCTTGGCCCGTGTGTACCCGCGGGATAAGAAAAGATAAACACTAACTAGAACAGTTAGGTATCACTGTATGAGAGTCATTAAAGAGACAATTGCTTACTCTTCCATCATGTTTTATATTCGGTGCTTATGATGAAACGACATCCTAAATTGTGTATTTATTAGTTAATTGAATTCATATTATGGATGTTGTTCATGTTAGTGTAAGTTCTGCTTTAATTGCTTAATACCTTACTTAATTGTTGTAGTTACATAAAATGCTTCTTGTGCTTAAGTATAATTGTTACATAATCTACCTTTCTATTCAGATATATGTCTATGATTGCTATTGCATCGAAATCCTTATGTGGTTATGTTTAGACTGTAATTCAAAGACGACACCCACATCACACTTGACACATGATCTACTTGCAAGAATAATTACAGTTTTCCTACTTAGACGTGGTAGTCTAATTCCTATAATTTCTATTATTTTCAGGAGAAGAGTAGTTCTATGAGCGATGCGGGATGAGGCGCTGACCGAGACTTGATCTATTTGTTCCCTGGCGGTTCTGCTTACTTTCAGATTGAGATTTTTGTTTTGAGACTCAATGTGAAAACTCTGATGTTGGATTTTATTATTATTGAAGTGGAAATAAATGGTGTGGTTTGCTTTTACCTTCCTGTATCGTTCTGAAATGCTTAACCCGAGAATTATTAGTTGTTTCCGCTTGAAAAAAAAAAAAATCCCTAAAAATTTGGGTTAAATTTCGGGGCGTTACAGTTATGGTATCAGAGCCTGGGAACAATAAATCAAGGATCACGGTCATGCGACATCCTGAGATCGCTCTGTGAGTATATTTGTATCATTCTTACTTTATTAGTCATGATAATTGCATTGTTTTCTATATAAGTATAGATATATAAATGTGATGATTTTAGGGACACTACAATTCAAAGATAGTAAAACTGTGTGTATTGAAATGATTATTAGATGTATCGTCGATCCCAAGCTAGTTCAAGCACGGCGAACGAATGGCAGGACCAAAGGGGTTTCGTGATGGAAACTCTCGGTAATCTGGCTCAAACCATGGACACCCAAATGCGCCATCAGGCGGAGTTAGCCGCAGCCATAAGTGAAAGGCATAATACGAACACAATCACCTATGAGAAGTTCTTGAAGTTGAACCCGCCTACCTTCTCAGGCAAGGCTGATCCTGAATTAGCTGAGAATTGGATTGCAGAGACAGAACGAGCTTTTCGGGTTCTGTCTGTTCCCGAGGATAAGCAAACGGACTTCGGCACTTACCGCTTGACGGAAGATGCACAGAAATGGTGGGACACAACCCGAACCATCCACTTTGCCGGAGAGGATACTATTCTATGGGAAGAATTCAAGCGGACATTTCTCGAGACATATTTCCCCCAGTACGCTCGTGATCAGAAGCATCAGGAGTTCTTGGAGCTTACACAAGGAAATATGAATTTGGTGGAATACACTACCAAATTTCGGACCTTGGAGCGTTATTGCCCAAATTTGTTCGCGAATGATAAAGCCAGAGCAACTAGGTATGTCCGCGGACTCAAGGACGGATTGCGACCACGAGTGATGATAAATCTGCCATCCACCCTCGCACAAGCCATTGAAGTGGCTACTATGCTGAATGAAGAATGGGAGAGATCAAGGAAGAGTCAAAAAGACACACCGGGGAAACGGGGAGCCGGTCCGCCGCAGCATCACAGTGGCAAGAAGTACCAGCCACCTTACAAGAAGCAAAAGTACAATGGTGGAAATCTTCCTCCGCAGCAATAAGGACAAAATCGGGTGTGCCAGAAGTGCAACCGGTCCCACTACGGACAACCTTGCCCTAGAGACACAGGAGCATGTCTTTACTGTGGAAAGATGGGTCACTATGCCCGTCAGTGCCACAAGAAGATGGCGGATATGCAGAAACGTAATGCCGGGGGAGGACAGCAACACCAACCATCTCAGCCGCAGCAAACACCGCAGCAAAATGCACAGAAGAGGGTGCCGGGACGAGTATATGCCACCACTGCGGAAGAATTGGAGAAAGGAAATCTGGTACAAGGTACTGTATTTGTCAATGGCTGTGCTGCACTTGTTCTATTTGACTGTGGTGCTACACATTCGTTCATATCCGTAGAATTTGCAAAGTTACTTGGTGCACATACTGAATCTCTGAAACATGAATTATATGTGTACAATCCGATAGGATATAATTCGATATGTGTAAACTACATCCCTGATGTCATAATTGTACTGGAAGGGCAGAACTTACCTGCTGACCTAATCTTGCTCGATATGACTGAATATGATGTCATTTTGGGGATGGATTGGTTATATGAACATTATGCCAACGTTCTCTGTCGACAAGGGAAAGTGGTTTCGTCCCGACCAGGATTGCCAAAGGTTGAGTTTCGACTCTCTAGACCTACAGTGAAGGGCCGAATTGTATCGATATTAAAGGTTCAGAAGTATATGTGACAGGGGTGCCGAGCATTCCTAGTAAATGTATTCTCCTGCGAGTCGAAAGTCACACCATTAGAAGAACTTGAAGTGGTTCGTGAATTCCCGGAAGTATTTCCGGATGAGTTGCCTGGACTACCTCCACCGCGTGAGGTGGATTTTCATATCGAGTTGGTGCCTGGGACGGCACCGATCTCGAAAGCGCCTTATCGTATGGCCCCAGTAGAGTTGGAGGAGCTGAAGAAACAACTCCAGGAGTTGATGGAGCAAGGTTTCATTAGACCGAGCGTATCACCATGGGGAGCACCAGTTCTTTTTGTGAAAAAGAAAGATGGTTCTATGAGGTTGTGTATAGACTATCGGATGTTGAATCAAGCAACAGTCAAAAATAAGTATCCCCTACCTCGTATTGAAGACTTGTTCGACCAATTGCAAAAGGCTAAAGTGTTTTAAAAAATCGATCTTAGATCTGGTTATCACCAACTTCGGATCAAGGACGATGATATTCCTAAGACAGCCTTTAGAACAAGGTACGGTCACTACGAGTTCGTAGTTATGCCATTCGGACTGACAAATGCTCCCGCAGCATTCATGGACTTGATGAATCGAGTATTCAGAGCATACTTGGATACGTTTGTAATTGTCTTTATTGATGATATACTCATATACTCAGAAAGCATAGAGCAACATCGTGAACATTTGAGGATCGTATTGGGGACTCTCAAGGAACACCAGTTGTTCGCCAAATTCTCCAAGTGCGAATTCTGGCTCGAGAAGGTCATGTTCTTGGGTCATGTCATATCGCGAGACAGAGTCGCTGTAGACCCGGCTAAGGTTGAAGCTGTATTAAATTGGGGTCAACCGAAGAATATCAGTGATATCAGGAGTTTTCTGGGATTAGCAGGCTATTATAGAAGATTCATTCAGGACTTTTCACGGATTGCTATGCCCATGACCAAGCTCCTGAGGAAAGGAATCAAGTTCGAATGGACAGATAAGTGTGAGGAGAGTTTCCAAATCTTAAAGAAGAAGCTTACCACCGCACCAGTGTTGGCTTTACCTTCAGGTCATGGTGGTTTTGTGGTCTACTCCGACGCATCAGGTACTGGGTTGGGATGTGTTTTAATGCAAAATGGTAAGGTGATAGCTTATGCCTCTCGCCAATTAAAGACTCATGAACGAAACTACCCAACTCATGATCTCGAATTGGCAGCCGTGGTGTTCGCGTTGAAAATATGGCGGCATTACCTGTATGGGGAACAATTCGAGGTATTTACTGATCACAAAAGTCTCAAGTACCTGTTTTCCCAGAAAGAGTTGAACATGCGACAACGACGATGGTTGGAGTTTATAAAGGATTACGATTTTACCATTTCCTATCACCCAGGAAAGGCAAATGTGGTAGCTGACTCTCTCAGTTGCAAAGCTGGTTGCAGTTTGTCCAGTCTATTGACAAAAGGGTGGAATTTGGTGGAGGAATTCATGGATTGGAAACCGTTTTCAGATGTCGTGGGGAGTATCAAGTTATCTAATTTATCTGCTCATCCGGAGATCCTTACAAAGATTATTGAAGGTCAGAAAGAGGATCCCCAATATGAGAAATTGAAGTCACTAGCCCAACAAGAGAAGTCACATTTCTCACTCAAGGAAGATGACAGTATTTGGATGAAAAAGCGACTTTGGGTCCCTAATGATCCCAAGTTGAAGGAAGAACTATTGGGGGAAGCACATAGGTCCAAATACACCATACACCCATCGCACGAAAATGTTTAAAGATTTACAACGTGGGTATTGGTGGAATGGAATGAAGCGTGAGGTCGCAAGTTATGTCTCGAAGTATTTGACTTGTCAGCAAGTCAAGGTAGAACATCAGAAACCTGGTGGAATGATGCAGCAAATGGAGATTCCACAGTGGAAATGGGAAGAAATCACCATGGACTTCGTGGTGGGTTTGCCCAAAACACGGAAACAACATGACGCTATATGGGTAATAGTGGATCGACTAACCAAATCGGCTCACTTTCTACCCATACGAATAAATCAATCCCTCGAGAGCTTAGCAGACTTATACATCAGAGAGGTTGTTCGACTGCATGGAGTACCAGTTTCTATTATCTCAGATCGAGATCCTCGATTTACTTCGCGATTTTGGGGTCAGTTGCAACAGGCATTAGGTACAAAACTGAAGCTGAGTACTGCTTTTCATCCCCAGACTGACGGACAATCAGAGAGGACTATCCAGACACTAGAAGATATGCTGCGAGCATGTATGCTGGATTGGAAGGGGGAGTGGGACAAGCATGTTATTTTAGCCGAATATGCTTACAATAACAGTTACCATACGAGTATCGGCATGGCTCCTTTCGAAGCTCTGTATGGAAGACCATGTAGATCACCTGTGTATTGGGATGAAATTGGTGAACGGTCGGTAGAATCACCAATCGTGTTACAAAATTATACCCAACAGATCAAAATGATAAGAGATAGACTGCTCACAGCCCAGAGTCGACAAAAGAGTTATGCAGATCAAAGGCGCAGGGAGCTCACTTTTGATGTGGGGGATCGAGTCTTTGTAAAGGTATCACCCACCAAAAGTGTGTTTCGTTTTGGTAAGAAAGAAAAATTGAGTCCCAGATATGTCGGACCTTTTGAGATTTTGGAACGGATTGGAGAAACGACCTATCGTATAGCCCTACCTCCTCAGTATGCTCAGATACATAACGTATTCCATGTATCTATGTTAAGAAAATATCTTCAAGATCCGTCACATGTCATCCAGTATGAGGACGTAGATATAAGGGAAGACCTAACAATAGAAGAAAAACCAGTGGAAATATTGGAACGAAGCGAGCGAGTCTTGAGATCAAAGACCATTCCTCTCGTCAAGGTGAGATGGCAACACCATGGCATCCATGAAAGCACGTGGGAACCAGAGGCTAATATGCGAGAAAAATACCCCAAGCTGTTCGAGTAAGCACCTACAGGTAAATTTCGAGGACGAAATTCTTTTTAGGAGGAAAGGATGTAATAATCGCAAATTTTATACAATTACCTAGAAAATTTGTGTATATACATATTTTTTTTTAGCATGATTTGGGCCTAAGATCCGCTACCCGAATCCAAAAAGAAAAAAAAAATGGGTATAATAGCAAATAAACTGGTCGAATCCAACGTTGGACCCAAGTGGATCCAACCCATGGATCCACTATTGTTCACACGACACAGATCCACATTTTTTTTTCTTCCCGGATCCAAATCGCTACCGGGTCCAGCGTCGCGGTTCGGACCCGGACCCGGCCCACACCCTGTAAAAAGGATACAGGGGCTGTAACGCCCCGAAATTTTTAACCCAAAATTTGAAGATTTTTTTTTTTTATAACAGCGGAAACAAGAAATAAAATAGGGCTAAACATTTCGAGACATTACGGCGGAGAGAAAACCCAATACATTTATTTCATTTCAATATCAATGAAAATCATCAGAGTTAAAATCATAAAAGAAAACCCAAGCGATCCCTGGAATAATAAATCCAAAAATCTCGATCCGATACCTCATCCCGCAACCACTCATAAACCCTATTCTTTACCTGAAAAATAGTAAATTAATTGGAATTAGACTACCACGTCTAAGTAGGAAAACAGTAACTCTTAATGCAGGTATATCATGAGCCCAGTATGAGATGTGGGTGTCATAGGTGATTTTCAAAATATACATAAGCAAGTAAGCAACAACAGAAATCAACAGTCATAGACAGGAGCAGGTAAACAATTATGCAATAACAATAACTGAGCAGGTAAGGCATAGTATGCAACATTAATAAGCAAGTGAGGTAAGCGATGCAACAACAATAACAATAACATGCATAACTTTCATGTAATAGTTCAATCACCTCGTATTTACCCATTTCAGGATTTCAGATCATTACAATTTCACAATATAAAGCATACTGAAAAATATGCAAATGTCTCTTTAATGACTCCATCACAGTGATACCTAACTGTTCTAATTAATGTTTATCTTTTCTTATCCCACGGGTACACGTGGGCCAAGGCAACCATCTCAGAAGAAAACGTTCGGGGGTATATTATTCAAGGGTATTTTATTAACCCGAACATTTTAACTGAGACTGAAAATCCTAAGGGAGCGGCCAGTGACCGAGAGAATCTCCCAAAGGCCAAAACCAAAACAGGATGCATCTTTAACTTCTGCAGAAGAACATGAAGCTACCACCTAGGACACATTTGGTAGTCCGGGTCCCCCAACTATGAGGACTGGGACCAACGAGTCGCTTTACGCTCGAAAACAAACACATGTCCCCAGAGTTTTGTACCACCTACCCTCTCCAAGGTAAGCCCGAATCTGAGTGGGTTAAACTTTTCATTTAATTATATTCCCGAAGTATAGGGCATTTCCCTGACTTCCTTCTACTATCATAGCAGTAGAATCCCCAACCTTAGTCATTTTACCAAGGTGTACAAAACAATCCCAACCCTTTGTCACATTGATTGCATAAACCCACTCAAAGTGCTCTGGTGCCTTTAAACCAGTCAAGCACACAAGCCCCGGTACCTTTAAACCAGTCAGGCCACATAATTTAAATTTAAGTCTTTCATCAGTCTTATGGTTATTACCCAGAGTGCTTCGGTACCTTTAAACCGGTAAGCACCGATGCCCCGGTACCTTTTAAATCAGTCGGGCACACAACACTTAAGATTAAGTTTTTCATTGATTGCATTGCCATAGCACACAAGCTAACAGTCCAAATACCCGTATCGGGTATTCAACCCATATTGCCCATTAGGCAGGAGTTCCCAAACACCCTCCCATAGTGCTCTGGTGTCTTTATTATCATTTGATAATTTCAGAAAGTATGTAGTGTGCTAGGACAGTGATCGTTAGAAAGTTTATACACTTTAACATAAAGTTAAACCTTAGAGGATAAGCAAATCCATAGACATTTTAACGTTAGCAAGGGTGCAGCTTAATCAGAACTTTCAAAAAAGTAGGCACTTCGAATATCATAATTTATGCAGTTTAATATGCACTTGGACCCAAATAACTATGCAGCTCAATATGCATTTATCGTCAAGCAATATGCAGTTTAAGAAATTATGAGGAAGAAGCTTATTAGACTACAACATATTCAATTTCCCACAATATCATGCATACAACTTGTATAAGATTATACATAATCACATGTACTCAGATCTGATCACAGCCAACATAACTACTTGAAGACAATACCGATTATGGGAAATAAAATAACTTGGAACTCAAGTCTGATAAAAGATAATAAAAGAATTCAAAATTTAACATGATAATGGGTAACGAAAACATATGTATTCAGACTTGATATCAGTTATTAAACCAACATTGAAACAGATTTGATATAGTCAGTAAAATGACATATAGTTATCTTGGATATCAATCAATATAATAATATATAAAAAAAAAATCCGATTTGGTGATGGAACCCAACAAGATATCATATAATCAACTCTAATCACCGTCAACAAACTAATAGGAAATCAGTTGTGATACAATCCACCAATTAACATATTACTCAAGTATTTAAACTGTCAACAAAACCTCATATAACCCATATGTTTACATTGTTTTTATGTTCGTGGCATTTGCCATATCTGAACCTTCAAGTCAGATATGCATCCTCCTTCAGGATTTTTCTATTATTAACTATTTAGTGTGGTGTATAAATTTCACTGTCATAAAGAGAGCTTAACTGTGAAACTGGGGCATTGATAAAGTAGAGATTCAATGTAAAAGCAACATCAGAACCTAAATTAGCAAATATTAGTAATTGGAACGGATAACATGCTCTATTGTAAAGAAAATTAACATGGGGAATGGGTTCATGCACAGGTAAAACAAACAAAGTCCATTCCTATCGTCATGGGTTTTGATGTTAATCATGTATAACTACAACCTAAAAAGAAATTGTTCTGGTAGGAGGGTCAAAGATAAGTCATCAGATCAACCCCTTATCACACCGGATATTTAAACCATAAATTACAACATGCCACCTATAGATACGGTTGTATGCATCCAGCCAAAGAGTTGAATGAAAAATATAATGGCTGATGAGGATATGGACTGGGGAGTGACAAGGTGGACGAGGGTCTCCACGAACAAGCATCATTTGTAGGAAATTATGCCGATGTTTTCCTAAAGCAGACAAGATCCAAACGAATTGTGTAATGTGACCATGATTCTACCTTTTTCAATTAGCCACATATGGTATATTTGAAACATCCCTTTCAGGTAGCGTAACAGACATAAAATTTCACAGCCTCAATCAAAGGTTGTACATTTATTGCAGCAAGGCTCCCGAGAATCTTTTTGTTCCAAGATCACTAAACCCCACATCCAGACTATCCAACAAAATTTACGCAAAATACAATACACCCAAATGGAGAGAAAAACTCCAAAAGTGCTGAAATGAAGAAAATCAAGAACGCCAACCAACTCATTTCATAAATACCTTAACTATAACCAACGAAAGAAATCAAAAACACCAAGAGACCCCTTTTTCCTTACCCCCATTCTGCGTTCAAGAAACAATCCTATGAATCTAAAACAAGAAACCCCCAAATCCAAGAAATTGGGTTCTCGGTTTAGGTTAGCAGTAGCCTTCAGCATTCAAGTATTTTTTTTTTTGACCAACACAAGCACACCCAGACCCAATCAATAACCCACAAGAAAAGTTACTGATCCTACCTGTTCCAGCGTTTCTCCTCGAAGATGCCATGGATGGAGGTGTTGCCGACCACCCCTACATGACCGAACACAGTCAATACCCAAAAGAAAAATTTCAGAAATCCTAAAGCAGGAATAGAAAACCCCCTTTTTTTTTTCTTTGACAGACTTACAAAACCCCCAAATCAACGATTTGGGGTTTCGGTTTGGGGTTCACCGTGAAATCCCGAATAGCAACTCGATTTCCCCATATTTAAATCCATGCCAGACACTCTATCTCTTTACTATTGAAACTCCAAAATCCCCAAATCGGAGATTCTGGAATTTCGGTAGCTTAAACCCTAAATCCCCAAAATTTCTTGTCGGATTTGGGATTCACTGCACTCGTAAATCCCTATTCACTGCCCCCGCACCCCATACTCGACCCACATAATACCCAAAAGAAGAAGAAAACAGGAAAACCTACCTGTTCCGACGACGAGGAGGTGGCTGTCGCAGTCAGGGAGATCGCCGGCATCGGTTGCTCCTGCTGGCGAGCTCGGGTCGAGAGGGACAGTGAGACAGTGAGTGCGGGAGTAGAAAGAAGAGGCGAGTGGAAGGAAGAGAGGTGTGGGAGGTAGAGAGGAGCGAGAGAGAGATGGAAGAGGGGTTCGGGATCTCCCCCCTGCCATCGGCGGCTGCACATTTCGTTCCCCAGCCACTCCCCACGATGAGTTAGGGTTCAAAAATGAACCCTAACGACTGATTTATCGGGTAGGGACCCTCTCCCCTTTATTTTTCGTATGCGGGGCAGGGCTTGGGTCCGAGTCCATGACCTGAGATCCAACGGATCTGCGACTCTCCTATGGTGCGGCTCCACAGCTTGCCCGAAATATGGATCCAACTGTGGATCCATTTATTAACTTGGGTATATATATAAGTTATGTTTATTATTATTTTATTTTATTTTTATGATATTATACATAAATATGGACCCTTTATGGATCCTGAATCTAAAACTTTTCTCTCTATTACACTATTGAAACTATGAATCTAAATGATATAATTTGGATCCAAACCTTCAGTAGATGAATATGGCTCCAAAATAAACTATTATGGATCTTGTATAAAGTTTTCTCCTTTAAGATCTGATTATAAATTCGCAGATCCACATAATAAGTGTTGGATCCATTACCAAATCTAACCATGATATCGAGATTCCAATATCAAGGATCTGAACCAAAAATAAAGATCTATTATTAGGTATTTGTCTGGATCCAATTACCGAAGATCCAAATAATATAAAAGGATCCGACATCGAAGCTCCAAGCAGGGCATCCAAGATCCAATTAGATATAAAGATCAAACAATAAAAGTATCCATGTAGCAGCTTCTGAATATGAAATTCATGTTTATTTATCTGATAAAATTCACGGTTATTACAGGGGCTGCCCGATAAAAATAAAGGGGGGAAACCCCCCCGATAAGTCGCTGGTTAGGGTTCTTTTGAACCCTAACATTTTGGAAATGGGAAGGGGGGGGGGGGAGGAAGCCGAAGCCGCCGGGCTTCCTTCCTTTTTGGAAGGTCACCCATCTACAAAGGGGGACCCGAACCCTTTCTTCTCCCTCTCTCGCGGTCTCATTCTCTCTCTCTTCTCTCTCTAACCCTCGGATTCCCCTCCCCCGAGCTCGGCCTGCTGTTGAAGCGGTGTTAGGAGACGCAACCGACCTCCTCTCTCGTAGGTGCCGCAACAACTTCGCCGGAAAATGGTAGGGTCTGTAATTTTTTTCAGGTTAATCATGGGTTAGTGGGGTGTGGGTTGTCTAAAACCCAAATCAACTGATTTAAAATAAAGGGGGTTTTGTTGCCAGACAGTTAATAAGATCGGAGATTGGGGGAGCCTGTTTTGTTTTGAACCGATTGGGTGTGCTGCTTAAAAATTTACCCTTCATTCTCGGATTAGCTACTTCGACCGAAATTAGATGGAAAAAAAAATTTTATCTTCTTTTTAATCGAAAACCCTA
This sequence comes from Nuphar pumila, assembly GCF_984573655.1. Taxonomy (NCBI): domain Eukaryota; kingdom Viridiplantae; phylum Streptophyta; class Magnoliopsida; order Nymphaeales; family Nymphaeaceae; genus Nuphar; species Nuphar pumila. The sequence continues at coordinate 82,816,573 of NC_143261.1, read as the reverse complement.
GTTTGAATCAGGTTTTCTTGACCTTGGTATTGAAAACTCTAACTAAGAGTCTGATGGGTCTTTTGCAATCCGTGCAAGTCTAAAATGTGTATGACTGTTTCAATTTTAGGGCTGATATTGCATTAAATCATAGCTGAAATCATTTTGGATACTTGAATAATGAATACCGCATGCTTTCCATTAATACTTTCCTTTACGGGTAGCATTAATATCTTACTACTGTGTGTACAGATATGTGTAGGAGTTATTGATTTTTTTCTAATTTAACTTGTGGAAGAACCTAACCGATAGCTGCTTTTGTTGTTGGGTCCAGCCGAGTTATCTGAATCACACCATGGAGGAATGTTTAGCTGTTGGTTGTTAGTTTTTTTTTTGTTCAGCATAATACAACATATTGTATTTAATGAGCAGAAATGTTAAATAATACTTAAATGAATATGGCTGAACGGTGTCTAGTTGGATCTAGTGGTTTCTTGCGTAACTTCCCATGCTGTGCTATACTTAGTACAGTAATTTGCTAAACTAATAATTATTGTACATGTTATGTGTTAGTGAACTGTAATGTTAAATGATACTTAAATTAATATGGCTGAACAGTATCTAGTTAGAGTTATTGGTCTATTGCGTAACTCAGCATGCTATACTATACTTAATTATTCAAAAAAAAATATACATTGTAATAATTGGGTGATCTAGTACATTGAAATTTCCTGGGATGTGTAACTGAGATAGGTAGAATGGGCTTACAGTTTTATTTTTTTTCTTTTGACCTATATGGTGATACACATAAAAAGGTTATGCTTTGGTATGTTGGATTTTAGAATTTCAGTATGCTAGCTGAATGATATCTAGTTGTCACTTCTTTTGTGCACGAACTTTCTTGTGTTTGTATTACTGAAATAAGTTGAATGGGTTTTACAGTCTTTGTTATTAGATTCCACATAAAACTGCAAGTTCTCTTACATTCCAACTTCTACCTTAGAGTAGCAGCAGTACACCAATGATAGTGTGAATTCTTAAGATAATTCCTTGATCTCTTCATGTAGGAAATGAGTAAGACATACCAAAGAAATGTTAGGTATTGATATTGTATATTGCCCGTACTCCGAGTATGTGAATTTCTTTCCTTGGAGCATTGTGAATAGAAAGGAAATAATCTAGTGATAACCTAAATAGGTAAATGATTAAGTAAGTCATGGTTATCCCTTTCTAGTAGGAGGGGGGTTGTTTGGAAAACCTTGCTCAATGGGCGATACGGGTTAGGTACCTAATGTAGGTACGTGATTTGACTTAATTATACTGGTAAGAAAAATTAAATATTAATTTCTGTGCTTGAACGGTTTAAAGGCACCGGAGCACTCTGAGTGAGTTTATGAAAACAATATGGAAAATGATGGGGTTAATTCATACACTGGGGTAAAATGACTAAGGTTGGGAATCTACTACAGTGATAATATTGGGGTTGAAAAAAAAAATGCCCCTACACCCTGAAAGGTTAACTAAATGAAAAGTTTTACTCACTCAGATTCAGGTTTACCTTGGAGAGGGTAAGTGGTACAAAACTCCGGGGACATAATTTTTGGTTTTGAGCTAAAGTGACTCGTTGGTCCCCAGTCCTCGGAGTTGGGGGACCCAGATTACCAATTTGTCCTAGGTGGTAGTTCTTTGTTTCTCCTGCAGAAGTTAGGGATGCATCCTGGTTTGGTTTTGGCCTTTGGGAGTTTCTCTCGGTCACTGACCGCTCCCTTGGGATTTCAGTCACAGTTAGAATGTTCGGGTTAATAAAACAACCCTGAATAATATACTCCCGGACATTCTCTTCTGTGATGGTTGCCTTGGCCCGTGTGTACCCGCGGGATAAGAAAAGATAAACACTAACTAGAACAGTTATGTATCACTGTATGAGAGTCATTAAAGAGACAATTGCTTACTCTTCCATCATGTTTTATATTCGGTGCTTATGATGAAACGACATCCTAAATTGTGTATTTATTAGTTAATTGAATTCATATTATGGATGTTGTTCATGTTAGTGTAAGTTCTGCTTTAATTGCTTAATACCTTACTTAATTGTTGTAGTTACATAAAATGCTTCTTGTGCTTAAGTATAATTGTTACATAATCTACCTTTCTATTCAGATATATGTCTATGATTGCTATTGCATCGAAATCCTTATGTGGTTATGTTTAGACTGTAATTCAAAGACGACACCCACATCACACTTGACACATGATCTACTTGCAAGAATAATTACAGTTTTCCTACTTAGACGTGGTAGTCTAATTCCTATAATTTCTATTATTTTCAGGAGAAGAGTAGTTCTATGAGCGATGCGGGATGAGGCGCTGACCGAGACTTGATCTATTTGTTCCCTGGCGGTTCTGCTTACTTTCAGATTGAGATTTTTGTTTTGAGACTCAATGTGAAAACTCTGATGTTGGATTTTATTATTATTGAAGTGGAAATAAATGGTGTGGTTTGCTTTTACCTTCCTGTATCGTTCTGAAATGCTTAACCCGAGAATTATTAGTTGTTTCCGCTTGAAAAAAAAAAAAATCCCTAAAAATTTGGGTTAAATTTCGGGGCGTTACATTTAAACTTAAACCACCTACTCTCAACAAATAAAAAAAAAGCATTCAAATCTGATTAAATTTGTTAATCATGTTAAAAACAATAATAAAATCAGTGTATTGTATGATACATCACCGTATCCTAAGATATGGGCTGATACAGCCCAATAATTGGAACTTGGCGATCCTTGATGCAGTAATTATCATTCTGATGGCTGATACAATTAATATGGCGTATCTTGTCGTAGGATACAATACAATAATGGTAACATTGGTTTTCCAAGATAAACCTTTGCTTATATTATAGTGAGATTGACATCAATCATTATGTTATAAATAAATAAATAAAAGTGTGTGTGTGTGTGTGTATGTATATATATAGTAGGTGGTAGCTGCCTACAACTTTTCGGGCGTACTGGTAGCCTATAGGTTTTTGAAGGGATTTTCCATGATTTCCTTAAATCTGACAATATAGATTTGTTCTACATGCTTAATTTCATAGGAATTGACTCTTGGATTATCTGATTTTTACATGTAAGTGGGTTTTTATCAGAGTTACCAGTCGAGGAAGCGGGAGCGGGAAGCGATACGGGAAGCGGGAGCGGGAAGCGAGGCACTTTAAAAAATTTAGGAAGCGGGGAAGCGTGGGACCACTTAGAAGAAAATTCCGAACCGTCTCGGAAACGACCTAGGAAGCGAACCGGAAGCGAGGGGAAGCGAAAAAATGGGGAAGCGAGGGGGAAGCGTGGGGGAAACGTGGGGGAAGCGCGCTTCCCATTTATGGGAAGCGCGTTTCCCATAAAAGGGGGACGCGCTTCCCATAAAAGGGAAGCGCGCTTCCCAAAAAAGGGGGACGCTTCCCCTCACGCTTCGGAAGCGCGACGTTTCGCGCTTCCGAAGCGCGCTTCGGGGAAGCGCGCTTCCCCTTTTGCCTAGGCGCTTCCGGTAACTCTGGTTTTTATAAGTTTTAAAAATTGACTGTCTAAAATTTTTGTAAATATTCAAGCCTTAAAAAGTTGTGTTTTTTAACCAAAAAACATGATCCAAGTGTCATTTCCTAGCAAATCGACCATGATTTTAGGAGGGTTGAAAATTCAATGTATCAAATTTTCAAACCTCAAAAAAACATATTTTTACTTTGAAAAACTTAGATCCAAGGGTTGCTTCCTACTATTTTGACCATACTGAACACATCCATGAGGCCAGATTTGGTCAAAACAACCTCCCCTATGAGTTCCAACTAGGGTGTTCCCACGAGGGTAGCAAATGCTATCTCATATATATAGTCATCGATATCGTTGATATTATGAAAACATTGCGATATTAATGGCATTTTCAGCTAGGCCGATAATTTCAGCAAAATATCATGATATTTTCATGATATCGCTAAAATGAAAATATCAAAATAATATCGTGATATTTTAAAGTTTTTTTTATTTTTATTTATATATTTTTTAAGCTTAGTTCTGCTATTTTTTGGTTTCATTTATATTTTAAAATCTTCTAAAACTTGTTTCTTTATATTTTTTGCAATGAAAATAACAAAAAACTTATTATTTTTCTATGTTTATTATTATTGTTTTTATTTTTTTCAAATTTTAAAGCTTTCTAGATTTTCTCAAATTTTATGAGAAAAATCACTTTTTGAAAATATCTATGAGAAAATTCCTCATAGAGAAATTACCTCTCTCTCTCTCTCTCTCTCTCTCTATATATATATATATATATATATATATATATATATATGGGTGCTTCTATGGTGGTACTGTACCACCATAGACACACTTGATTTACATAGATCTAAGCTCTAAAAACAAAATCTACCTGTTGGATCATGTTTAGTATATTCTATTTATTACTTTCATGTGTTAAAGATGACTCAAATATGATGTTTTATACCATTTGTAAACTACCCTTTCATGAATTGTGAGCAGTTGATTTTGACCATCTCCAAAATAAAATCTTATGATGTATTAAACATGATAAAACCTTCTAATATAGTAAATAAACAATGCTAAACACATCTGTATGGTTAGATTTACCATTTGATGGCTAGATCCATGCAAACAAGAGTTTACCACTGTTTTGATGGCTAGATCCATGCAAACAAGAGTTTACCACTGTATGGTATCATGGTACAAAACGACCATATATTTTTTTTCTCTCTCTCTCTCTCTCTATATATATATATGTATATAACTATATATAGTGATTGATTCTTCCTAATGGTAGGAGGGTCTAGGCAGTCTAAAATTTTCATTTTTTCATAGTTTTTTTTAATCTAACCTTACAGGTGTGATCTACATAGTTTGTTTAGTAGGAATCAACTTTTGAATCATCTGATTATAACATGCGAACTGGTTTATATAAGGATTCAAAATCAATGGCCTAGAATTTTTATAATTTTTATGCTCATAAAATCATAATATTTCATCATAAAAGCTTTTTCCAACAATCAATTCATATGAAATAGATCATGTTGAACACATCTGTAGGGTCAGATTTATCAAACATAGCTTGGGAAATTGAAAATCAGTCCACACTTTATGGACTGTTCTCTCTCTCCCCCCCTCTCTCTCCCTATATATATATATATATATATATATATATATATATATATATATATACACACACGCACACACAAAGATGGGCGTAATAGTGGATGCCCACATCGGACAACTGCGTGCCCACTAAAGGGGCTTTTCTGCAGCAAATCAATGTGCGGTGCATGTTCGATGACATCCAATGGAAAGGGCGTCCATTGCTACACACGTTCGATGGCATCCAACAGAAAGGGCGTCCATTGCTATGCACATTCAAAGACACCTGTCCTCTTTTTTAGCTGCATTTCTCAAAATATGATATTGAGGATAAAATGGTAATTTTACATCACATTCAACAGCAAACTTGATGGTAGTAAACTCTTGGGCCTTTTTAGTTATCCACAATATTTTTTAGGTGCATTTTTAAAATTTTCCAGAACTTAGGTATCTTTCTAATTAATACTCAAACTTAATGTTTGAGTATTTTGAAATATTTAAGTTTTTCAATATTTTTATGTTTTTTATATGTTGCTTTTAAATAATTTTACTCTTTTGTGAATCTCTAGGTGATACAGCTAAACAAATATTTGTTTAGATGAAATTGAATGTTAAAAATGTAATTATGTTTTGTTTAGATTCATTCATGATTTTTATTTTAGTTTTAGTTGCTTAGCTTCATAAACTATGTTAAATATGTACTTAATATTATTTTTAATAATTTATTGTAATTGTTTAATTTTGTATTTTTTTTCTTTTTTTTGGTCCCAACTAGGCTGACCAGTTCCACCTAGGCACTGATTAGGCCTTTTAGAGGGCTGGTGCCTAGGAGCTGACTAGTGCTTTAAACTACTTAGTATGCAAGTACTTTTGGAGATAACCTAGTGTTAACACTTCTGCTTAACGTTCATGAGCAGGACAATTTGTCTTTTCCCTTGATTTGTCCAGATTGGAATGCAGATGAAGAGATATTATTGTTGGAGGTATGGCTCTAATATTTTGCTTGGTTATTTTGCAAACTATTCAAGAATTGGTTGCTGTCTGCCTGCCTTTCCAATATCTTCTTGATTGTAATTTGGCGAAGCTGTATGTACCTAGGTGCTTGGATAACTGATAGCCTATGAAACAAATTATTTATTCCAGGGAATTGAAATGTATGGATTAGGGAACTGGGCAGAAGTTGCTGAGCACGTTGGTACAAAGACCAAGACACAGTGTATCGATCACTATAATACAACATACATTAACTCACCATGCTTCCCCCTCCCAGTAACCTCCTTTTTTCCTTTTCTTGTATAACATTTTCAGATGATGGATGGCATATGTCTTGTTTCTGTCCATACAGTTTCAACTAGTTTAATCTGATATCTTTGTTATTCATTTCTAGGACATGTCACATGTTATTGGAAAGAATAGGAAGGAACTTCTTGCTATGGCAAAAGTACATGATGATGGCAAGAAAGGTTTGTTATGATTATCCTCATAATTCTTGGAATTGTTAAATTTCGATAATTCTTTTGTTTAATAATTTTGACAATCAACTTAGATACACATGAAGGCCATAAACTTTGATTTTTGCCTTTTTAGATATATATTGGGCAACAAGCTGACCTGAGTTGTGGTCAGGATTCACAGTTGCATTTGTTTATTTAAAATCCGTTGAGTGTTGCATAATCCTTTTATTGAGCAAAAAAATGGTTTTACTATTTGAATTAAAGTGATTAAAGTAGCTTTGAAGCTTAAGGAAGAATGTGTAAAAAAAAGAAAATAAGCATTTTGCAACTATGAATTCAAATATATGGAGAAAGGAAAATTTTCCACCTTTACCAAAATAGTGGTAGGAAGTATCAGGAGATGGACATTTCCGATGGATACCTAAATCTGGAATGATAATATTTACTGTAAACCAGTTAGAACATAGCATATCTGGAAACTGAAGCGAACATGAGCTGCATAAAACCTTGTTGTTCAAGATCGGATAGATATTTTCATTATCATAAAAATAGGATCTTACAACATATTAGACATGATAACACCTAATATAGTAGGTGAACCATGCTAAACAAATCTGTATGGTTAGATCTACCATTTTGGTGGCTAGATTCATACAAATAAGGGTGTGTACCACACCGTATGGTATCATGGTACAAAACTACTTATATTTTCCCTATATATATAGGGTAATGTTTTAGTAATGCCATTATTTTGTACAAATGCCTTTGGATCTCTCAAGTGCAAGTTGTTTTGATCCAATCTGACCTCATGGATATAGTTAGCATGTTAGTAGGAACTGGTTTTTGGATAAACTTTTTTCAATGAAAACAATATTTTATGGCCCGGGAAAGCGTCACACATTGTATGCCGTTGATTTTTGAAGGCTTATAAAAACCTGCCTACGTGTCGTAATCGGATGATTCAAAAGCCAATTCCCACTAAACAAACCACATAGATCACATATGTAAGGTTGGTTACATGAAAAACAACATTTTTTAAATGAAAAAAGGTGTTTGTAGGTAATGGCGCGCGCATGCACGAGAGAGAGAGAGAGAGAGAGAGAGAGAGAGAGAGAGAGAGAGAGAGAGAGAGAGAGAGAGAGAGAGAGAGAGAGAGAGAGAGAGAGAGAGAGACCTACTAAATGGGCACGGTGCTAAATCAAACATGCTATTGGATTTCCATTGTTTTTGTCAAAATTTAGACCATACAAATGTAATCTATATGCTTGTTTTTATAAGAATTACTTCCTGGAGCATTTGACTCTATTGCATGGATAGGATTTTATAAGGTTTGAAGAATCAACAACCTACAAATTTCATAAAATTTTAAGGCTCCAAATACCATTTTTCCATCCAAAATGCATGATCCAAGTGTAAATTTCTAGTAAATCAATCATGCTAAACACATCTATGGGGTTGGAATTTTGAAAAAGACACCAAAAATCCATTAGCGTGTTTCATTTAGTACCGTGGCCGTTTAGCATGTTCCCATATATATATATATGGCCATAACAATTGATGGTTTTTTTGTCCACTGTTACTGGACAAAGGAGTGCTACTGATCGCATGCTCGATCAGCGACACACCTTCTTTGTTGCGCAAAATAAGTCTTTACCGATAGTCAAGAACTATTGCTAAATACAAATTTTGCATGATTTCACGCAAAATCGGATGCTCCAAGTGCGTTCGATATCTTGTTTGATGATTGGGCATCCACTATTACGCCTAATCGTATATATATACACACATGTATGAGCCTTGAAAAAATTAACTGTAACGACCCCAACTGACCCTCGAAAAATAGTAAATTTTTTTTAAAACAATTGCGGAAAACCTCCTCAGGACCCCGGGTACATCACATATTTAATATTACCAATCTACAAACCATTCCATGCATTAAATCAAGTTGAAGTAACAAATCAACTTCATTAATTAATTAAAAGTCCAAAAGTCTAAGAATATCAAATTGGCTATATCAAGATCACACCATCTGGTCAGAACCCAAACACCATCACAAGTCTCGTATCCTCTAGCTAGCCAGTCCAAGACATCACTGAGCATCTGTGCCTGTAAATTGTTTTAAGAAAATGAGTAAGAACCGAATTACTCGTACGAATTCTTAAAATTCAACAGTAAAGAAAATAATAAACAAATTCATGCATAAATTTCACAGGAATATCACAAGCAATAATCTTACCACAATTATTTTACTATTCAAGCATTCAATCAAATATCATGCAAAGCCAAATGTGCATAGATGCATGAACTAAAGTTGAACAGTAAGATATGCTTGATAATGCATATGCATGAATAACTTATTAAGTTATTTATCAGAGTTGCTTTTGCTTTTCACTTTTCCTTAATGTGATACTTCAAAATTTAAAACCCAAAAATTTACCGAAAATTTTGATTTTTTTTAAATATTGACAACAAAAAATGATTTAATATTGAGTCTGGTTTCAAAAATTTTGAGTGAGCCACAAGGGTGAAATAAGACAAAGCTATTATCAGAGTGAAAACCAAAATATTATTTACATCATTTTTGGCAAAATGTACAGATAGTTCAAAACTTGGGAATACAAAATATTATGAAGAAAAGTCCCAAGCTGGTCCTTGGATTCTCCGGAGAGTACTAGTTCCTCGATGTCGCTCCTGTCTCGTTGCACTCACTGACCTGTACTTGAATAAAAACCCATTAAAGGGTCAGATTTTTGACACTCTGGTACGTCTATACCAATTCCGGTAATTCAGAATATTAAACATATTCAGTCAATTCAAATAAAACATTTTTACTGAAAAGTAAGACAGTATACAAAACATAACCGTTTGCATAATTAGGGCATATTTTTATTTTAAACTATGATTAAAAAGGATCTTTGTTTCGATAATTAACCATCCACCCTGGTATGTGGGGGAAGACCATCGCAAACAACTAAGGTATTTCAGCTGTAGTGGACCCAAAGCATGTGGTTCGTGACAGGGAGAATCACTGTTAAGACATAACAAAAAGTGTGATACATCTTGGACTAATGTAGTAGTTGGGGATCTATCACCTAGGACACATGGATAGCCTCGACCTCCGTAGACCTACGAGTGAGTGAAGACCACTGTAACGCCTCGCTCCCAAAAATTAGAACAGAATCACTCAAGGTTGTACCATCAACTTTCTCCAAGGTAGAGATCAGAACAGAATGAGTCAGAAGGGCTATCTTTATTACAAAGATTATTTTAAGTGCCTTACACTGTGTAGGCCAGAATGAGAGTTTAGTAATCTAAGTACTCATTTTTTGGGTAATAACTAGAGTCCAGTATGTGTACCCGACCCAATCAGTACTTGCTTTGGATTTACGAGCATTTCGTCAATGTGGCAAATCAATATCTTAAGTTTTGTGTGTAGGCATGTTTTACTTATCAGATAGTGTTTTGTTTCGCACTTTGGAAGTTAATTTATTTTAAGCTCATACACGAGCCAATCCCAGAACGAAAGTATACTCTACATACTACTGTGTACCTAAAAGCTCTCTAGAACTTTGGTCTTTTCCTTTTTTTATTTGGAGTGGACTATTCTATTGTCAATAGGATTCTCTGATCCCAAAGCTCTATTTTTGAGCTAAGCAAATATGCACGTTGTTTTATGCACGCTTCTAATATTTTATCTTTGCAAAGCGAAATATAAGTGAAAAGTATTATTTTATTCAAAATATATGCATGCATCTTTATAATATTTTTTTCAGAGTATGATGTGTACCAAAAACTACTATTTTATTATTTTATTTGAGATATAATCCTTTTCCTCAAAGTATGGTACGTATAAAAACTATTATTTTATTTGAAGTATGATTATTTTATTTCAAGTAGGATACGTGATGCAACTTTTCTTAAAAGTGTTTTCAAAAGATATTTTCAATGAAAAATTGTCAGTGTAAACCATGCATCAAATTATAAATAACTCGCTCATACTAGTGGTGAAGTTTGGGTCAAACACAGGAAAACGGGTCAAAACCTTGTACTTTAAAAAAACACATTCTTTATTGCCTTAGAAATAAACAAATGCACAATCAAACCTATTACAAATGTTCGAGCGAAAATAAAAATTAATACAACTCAAAATAAATAATTGACCTAATGCCCACCTAAACTCAATCAGCTCACGACACCACCTGCAAAACACGAAACGAGCACAAAAACAAAGATGAACTAGACTATCTAATCTATCTACGGTTAGTCTCAATAAAACAAATAATTGAAATAAATCTAATTATGACATATTGCTGCAACTAAATCTAACAAAAGAAAGACTTTAACTAGGAAAAGACTAGGACACGGTTTTGCCAAAAATCGATTTCAAACATGTAAAGCTCGATTTTATGAAATCTGCTCAAAACCAGATTCTTATCCTCAAACTCGCATGAATCTTTTGCAAAACCGTTACCCTAACATGCTGACCACTAACTAACATGCTAACCTAATATAAAAAAATTAGCAAAGTTAATAATCGACCACTAAAACTAATCAAAAAATTCAACACAAACAGGTCTGGCCGACTGTTTGTGGCTGATCAGGTCTGGCCGGCAGATTGGGTTGGGCCGACTGCCTGCCCTAGCTGCCGGTTTTCAAAAACAGGTTTTAACAAAAATAAAAATTGATTTTTAATGCTGAAATAAATGCTAAAAAAATCCCTAATCTATATGCACCTAAGCTAAAGAGGAGGTAGGAAAGAGCATACCTTTCAGCATCTCCGAGGAGCTTGGGGGAGAAGAGAGCGGTCCGTACCTATTCACGCACATGGCTGCCTTCCTTCCGAGTTCAAATCCGCAAGGTTCACCATTCTCTCGATCGCGTGTGGCCTTCTTTGCCGAGCAATGGATATGGGAGAAGTGTGCGGGAGAAAAGAGGATACCGGCTAGAGAGAAAGAAGGGTTTGGCCAACATCATGGCAACATCTAGATTGGAGAGGAGGCGTTGATGGCACCACAATCGAGGTAGGGCCTTGGGTAAGAAGGGGGAAGATGAAGGAGGGGGCGGCAATTCCAAGGAGGCAAAGATGCCTCTCACACGTCCCAATGAAGTTTAAATAGGTTATTCTAGGGTTAGATGGGTAGTTTTGAAAAATTATTAAAGAAAGGCTTTATTTTTTCAAAATTACAAAACACCTCAACTTAACAACTATTTTTTTAAAACAATGTTAGAACTTACACTAATTCTAAAAAGTGGTTGATGCCCCACTAGGGGTGTTTAGGTATTTTAGGCTTTCTAAAAACGGATCAAATCTCAAAATTTGGATTTTGACTGGTACTTACCTCGTGATTTGATCCGAATACCTTCAAACTGCTCCAGATTACTCGTTTTAGCTCCAATTTTTATAAAATTCGAACCAGAGCTTCCCTACCAGAAAACACACGTAAAACAACTAAACATGGGCATTTAAACATTAAGTATGCACATGATCATGCATAAGAATCTATAAAAATATGAGTAAAATATGCATGATCAATATGTACCAAAACTTATTATTTTATTTGAAATATATTTGTTTTATTCGAAGTATGACACATCAAAACTACTTTATTCGAAATCCAATACGTATATATATTATATTCATGAGACAAAATGAATACGCCATGCGTAATATAAGTGAACATGTATGCTTCCAAAATATATTTAAATATTCAGAATCCACACGCATTTGGATAGAGCTTACCTCGTAAATAATGTTGGTAAGAGAGGAAAAAATTTCCAAAAGTCCCGGGCGAATTTTTCCTCCAATATAATCTTTGATGCATGAAGATGAATCGGATCGCATTGCGGTTGTGTCGAATAGAGTTGAGGTAGCGAAGAAAATGACTGGACCGAGTTGCTTGAAAAGAACAGTTAGAGAGAGCCGGGTCAACGAGTGAAAGAGAGAACTGGTTTGGCCAATAGGTGAACCAGGTTAGGTTTTTGGGGCAAGACCAGGTTCGGTAGAGGGAGACGTTTGGACAGAATGGAGCGTCGGGTTTGGTAAAAAAAAACAAGCTGGGTTCGGTGAGCTTGGTTTGGACTGGGTGTAGCGGACTTAAAGGCCGGTTCAGCTGGGGTGTAGGTCGGGTGATGGTAAGGTGCAGTTGGGATTGGAGGTGGCTGGGGCAGCCACCAAGCATGGTGGTGAGGGAGGGGAGAAGCTGAAATGGAAGAGGGAGGAAGTGGAGAAGTGAGAGGAGTGTAAGAGAGAGCTGGTGAATGAGAAGGGGGGAAGAAGGGGGACTTATATAGGTTGGGGGAGGGGCTGTGGTGTTGTCAGCCCTCCAAGTGTAACATTATGTTACACTTGATGAAGTTCTTAAAACAAGAGGCCCAAAACAGTGGGCTCCTCTTGTTTGACCTAAAATGGGCCTTGGGTTGGACTTAGTGTGATCCAACCCAAGGTTCCAAGCCCAGCCATTTTAGTTAGCTGAACTGGACTAGTTTGGCCTTTAGTAACATTAACTAAGTCCCTTTTAGTTAATATAACTAAGAGTCTATATATATATATATTCACGTATGTATAAGAAGTTTTCAAACAGAGTTGACTGCCAGTCAACATGGGCTTGGATGCCTATGACCCTAGGGTAAAAAAATGTTCCTGAATTTAATTCAAAACTATGCCCCTGAAACTTGTCGGGAGCGTTCCGGGCGCGTCACAACTCTGATTTTGATGAAATCAGAATAGTTCTTCTTGGATTTTCGCTACGAATGCAACCAAGTGTTCAAAACCTAAAAAATTGACCTTTAAAATTATGATTTTTCCCTTGAGGTTGTCAGGCTTGTTTTGCGAGCTTACGAGCCTCAATTTTGACAAAATCACTTGCGTTCTTTTCAGAATTTAAATGCGGTCACAATCGTGTATTCAAAAATCATAAAAAGGTTGCCAAAAATATTCATTACCTTAGATATTTATATTCAAATAAAAATCTCTGAAAAATTGTTGGGTATTACACTTAAACCTGCAGATACTCAAAATGGGCACAATTCCCGAAGTTCAAATTAGGTTTTCAGTCTTGACATAATACACAATTTGTATTTTAATTACTGTGTAACGCCTCAAATTTCAAACTTGCGAACCTTTTCAGAAAAACAGGCAAGAGACTAGAAATATCTCTTTCCTTCAGAGTTTGTTTATGAAATCAGCAGAAGATTTTCTTTTGATAAATCATAAGGCAAGCTGAACACTTTGGACACGTTAGCTAAAAGAACCAAAATTCACAAGATTCGGATATCCTAAGGGAAATCCGATACAAACCCAAGCGTCCAGGACGCGAGCTAAGAGCAGGAAGAAGAAGTCTTGAAGCCATCTTGCAATCGCGCCATCGCCCGTAGTGTACCTAATCATCACCTGTACCCATAGAATGGGTTAGTTTCGCGAAAAACTAGTAGGTGCACAAGAGAGGCTAACAGGAAACTGAATTAAGTACATTTAATTCAGTATGTTACACAGTTTAAAGCAGATATGCAGTTAAACAGGTAAGCAATGCGAGCAGGTGAATAGTGCAAACATGTAAGTAATACAAGCGAGTCAGCAGTACAAGCGAGTAAGGAGTGCAAGCGCGTAAGCAGGGCAAACAATAAGCAGTTCAAGGCAAGTAAGCAGTTCAAAGCAAGTAAGCAGTTCAACGCAAGTAAGCAGTTCAAAGCAAGTAAGCAGTGCAACTGACCAACGCAGCATACGATCCATTTGATCGTAAGCTGAGAACTACTACGCAACAAGCTTGTCCTCGTTTCTAGAACGAGGTCTCTGCATCTAATCACCACCAGGACATAGTTTGTCACTCACTACTTCTAACCAACGCTTTGTCCTGAACGACCTTAATCTATCCTCATCTCTCAAAGTCTTACGCGGCTAATCGTCACCGGTTATGACGCACTAAGGCGTCATACTTTCTCAGAAAAGCTCACCATTTTGTAGAAGGTCCAAAACATGATCACTAACTCAAATCGCTAACGATCTGATTCTCACACCTGAGTCAAGCATATAATCATGCTAAAACAAAAAGTCGAAACTATGAATTCATAGTTGGCTATCACAAACAATCTCAGAAGATCGTCACAGCTCACCATAACTTTCTATGGTAAGCAAAAACACAAGATCCACATCGGATCGCTCGGTCTGGGAGATATACGACCTGACAAGGAATTACCGCCCTAGAGGGTATACTTGGTCTTGGACCATACACTTCCTCACAGGAGTTCACCGTCTTTGCGGCTACCCGTTCGTGGACAGTGTACATCCTCACAAAGATTTTACCGCTCTAGCTGGGTCACCTGATCTTGATCATACATACCCTCACAGCGAACCCTTTGGGAAGCGGGTCCCCAACAAATGCCATATCCAATGAAATTCATTGCGATACACGCATCAACACAAATGACCGCTCTCAGGGTCGATAGCCACTAATACAAACAACAAGATCAACGCCGGATCACCTGGTATGGGAAATGTATAACCTCACAAGGAGTTTCGCCCTAGATGGTATACCTGGTCTTGGACCATACACTTCCTCACAGGAGTTCACCGTCTTCGCGGCTATCCGTTCGTGGACAGTGTACATCCTCACAGAGAATCTACCACTCTAGCTGGGTACCTGGTCTTGATCATACACGCCCTTGCAGATAATCCTTTGGAGATCAGGTGCTCGACAAACACCCTACTCGGTGATACATGCATCTATACAATCGACTGCTCGGAACAATTGGCTGCTCTCGATGTTAGTAGCCACAATATGGGCACAAGCATGCATATCAGCAATATGCATCGTATCACTCCACGCAGAAGCATATAATCCTACGCATCGTATGATTGCCACAAGGAATATTACAATCCTCAAATAGGCCCTCAAAGCATGTGTAAACGACACATGAGAACGCGCAGATATGGAAATTCAGTTGATTCTATGGGCGAAGGGTAACTAACTCTACCCGTCAGCCAAACAAAACAACTGAATAAGACAAGCACTCATAACAATGGTCGTAAAACATATAATTACCATAAAATGGCTCAGTCCATCGACAAGTAATTAAATTAATTGTAAGGCATAAACCATTACATCACAAGCCATTCATAAGCAATCATACGGCAACAATTATATCACAATATGTAAGCAGCTTATAAGACAAGCGACCACATCAATCCTAGTTGCCACCAGTTCGTAGATTACGAGCTGTATGCAATCATATCAATCATAAGAGATGCAAGTCAACAAGTGCTACGCTACAATAAGCACCAAACAGTTCGACCAAGGGATAAAGCAAGTCACATGCTAATATGTAGCAACTGGTATAATGCTATTATTATAAGCATTTAACTAGTATGAGAAACTCCTTATTACTCCGCAAAGAACTGCGTAAACAGTTTAACCAACTAGAGTAACGCCTTGACAGGCGTGCACAGTTCAACGAGTAGCATACTAAACTATCGAGCAAGCAAGCGAAGCAGTAGTGCAAGCGAAACAGTAGTGCAAGCGAAACAGTAGTGCAAGTGAATCAGTAGTGCAAGCGAATCCGTAGTGCAAGCGAATCTCACGACCCACGACCAGTGTGAACAGACCTTATGTTTCGATAATTACTGGCCTGCGGGTACGCGCAGGCAAAACGTAGAAACAACTGAGACTAGTTCGGGCGTCTGTTATTCTATGTATTTTCAATAACCCGAATAGCTAGTTGAGTCCGCTCCAAAAGGGACGACATTAGCCGAGAGAGGATTCCCCAGAGGCTGAAAAGCAGTGCCACAGATACATCCAACTTCTGCAGAAGTGTTGAGCTAACTTGTGTAGCCCCTATCCCCTAACTCCAATGACTGGGGAGGCCAGATCTTTGCCCGTGGGGTGGTTGTCAACAACCTGTCTATTGGAGTTTTTGTACCGATCTGTCCGCTCCCTTGACAGACAACCAGAAGCAAACGGGTGCGTTAAGGGTTGCTTAACTAACGACCCATTCTATGCTGTGGTCTTTAAACCACTCGAGCATCTTCCCTGTGAAGGCGAATGTGAGGCCATTTATGTGATTACAACATTTTGCATTTAGCGCTGTTCGAGGTCGCACGACCGTCTCATCCGATCATCGCAGTACTAGACGTGTCGTACACGACTACAAGTACTCTAGGATGAAGGGGGTATAGCTCCTCAATAGAAGCCTTAACAGGAGTGTTTCACAAAGATGTAAAGTTTATCAACTTTACTCTATCTTTTGAAACAACAGTACCTTGTGCCAACATTATACATGTGACTATCTCGAATCACATCCGCTATCGGGGTATCTACATGCCTCGCATGACTCGATACCGGCCTCGATAGACGGGATACGGGTTTCTCAACAGGACACCCGCTAAGAATTTCGCTCGAACCCCCAATTCGGGAGCACCCGAGATATGCCAAAAGGGCGAGCAGAACCGGCCAGTCAAATCCTTCTAAATGCTTCGATTTGGAGCAGTTTTTGATGCCTTTGCGCAGCTCCCTAAAATCTCAAGTCGACTCTGCAGGACTGTGCACACGAAGAGCCAGGATCCTTGCGAGGTATCCCTCTCCTTAAACAGAGGTGTATTGCCAGCTCCCAACTGAACTCTTGTCGCAAGAGTGAGTGATAGATGTCTCTTGCATCCTCCACGAGAATGCCTTTAAGGCATACACAAAGAGCAAGAACCTGCACGTCATTTGCAAAAGCAAGGCAATACCAACACATATGCAAAAGCAAGAGCCTAGGTGCTACGACAAAGTAAAGGCGGTAAGCAGAAGTGCAACGCAAACCCTCGCACAACGCGCGACGACAAGTAAAAACTGTAAGCAGGAGTGCAACGCAGAACCTTTGCACGATGCGCAACGACAAAGTAAAGGAACTGTAAACAGGAGTGCAACACAAAACCTGTGCGCGATGCGCAACGACAAAGTAAAGGACAATGATCGCGAAACCACGTCTTTGAGTTAAATGCGTACTCGTATAAATATATATGATATATATATGCATATATATTTATTTAATTGTCTTTTTTAGTTAATTGAACTCAATTCAATTGTCCAAGTCTTATGTGCAATCTTCCCCTACCTTTGAGAGTTGCAAGCTTGTTGACGTCTGTCGACGTACACGATTGACGGCTCGGGTCGCGGAGCGCGAGTGAGATCCGTCGTAGCTGCAAATATGCGATATTAACATGCAACTTAGACAAAAGCAAAAGCAAGGAGAAGGCTCGACTTCTCCGATAAATAGGGTTGGGGCCAACCGTCCCAATTGCCTTGAAAAAAGAAAGGATGGGGCAGGGCCAAATGACCCTTGCTGCCAAAAGAGGGATGTAGTCAATGCGAGCAGATGACTCACGCTTACTAGGAATTCCTCGTTGGAGACCAACAATTGTAATGATCTATCCCCATCACGATGTAGCTTCCAAAGATTTCCCGGGCCAAGGGTATAGGCTCGCGCACAAAGGGCAGGGGCCGATGGCCCCTACTGGCAAACAAAAAGGCAGGGGCCGATGGTCCCTGCTGGCATAACAAAAAGGTAGGGGCCATCGGCCTCTGCTGTCAGACAAGAAGGCAGGGGCCATCGGCCCCTGCTGGCAAACAAAAAGGCAGGGGCCGATGGCCCCTGCTGGCACAACAAAAAGGCAGGGGCCGATGGCCCCTGCTGGCACAACAAAAAGGCAGGGGCCATCGGCCCCTGCTGGCAGACAAGAAGGCAGGGGCCGATGGCCCTTGCTGGCAGACAAAAAGGCAGGGGCCATCGGCCCCTGCTGGCACATCAAAAAGGGGACAGGGAGGAGGGGCTCGTCCCCTCCCCTACCGTAACAGAAGCAAGGAGGGGGCTCAGCCCCTCCCCTGCCGTAACGAGAGAAGGGAGGAGGCTCAACCCCCCTCCCCTACCGTAACGGGGAGCAGGGAGGGGTGTTGTGCCCCTCCCCTGCTAAAAGGGGGCACAAGGAGGGGGTTTGACCGCTCCCGTGGCCACACAGAGAGGTGAGGGAGAGAAGAGACAGGAGAGGTAGAGAGGAGAGAGAGAGAGTGGCGAACGAAAGAGGGGGAGGTGCGTACCTGGTGTTCGCCGGCGGCGGCATCGTTGGTGTTGGAGGGAGGTTGCAGGTGGCGGCAACGTCGACGTCGGGTTGACAGGGGTCTCCAGAGGGTGTAGAGACGAGAGAGTCAATCAGGGGAGAGAGACCGAGAGGCGGTGCGGGAGAGAGACAGCGAGGGAGGGGTTTCGTGAACCTCCCTCACCTCCCTTGCCTCGACCTTAAAAGGCACGGGAGAGACGGTCGGGGTGCCCGACCGCCTGTCCCCCCTTTGGATCCGGGTCGGGTCCAAAACTGGATCCGACCCGATCCAACAATTTTTTTTTGTTTATTACAACTGGGTTCCACACTTGTTTCTCGATCGATATTAGTAATCCTCACCTTCCATCGGAACATTACGAATCCTCACCTAATGCCGGGACATCAATGAAAATCTTAAACCATTGATGCCACTTTCTTGGTATACCAATAACTATAACTGAGTCAACAACACCACCCTCAAGTAAAGTGGTTGAAAGTTCCCTAAAATCGTGGCTGGGAGGTGAACCACACATCGGGTTATGGGGCACAATTTTCACATGGAGTTTTAGTATCCTCACGACCCTCCATGACTGCCATCCAAGATTCCTACACTGTGGAAGGGACATTTAAGAAGAGATTAATTACACGATTTTAGTTTTTTTTACCATTTCAAATAAATTTCAAGTTCTTTACACACGAACCGTTTTGCAAATCCACATGCAAAAACAATTTCGAGCCCGAACCTCATAATTTAGCAGTGTAATTAAATTTGAAAAATCAATAATTTCCATAATTCATTTTGCAATACATAAACAATCAATGGCATTGGAGCAACACATGCTCATGGCCTACATAGGCCCGCAGAGGTTCACAGATAACCACTGACATATCTCAACAAGTAATTTATGCAAATTGCAAAATTTCAGTGAACATGAAATACACAGTTTTCAAACATGTTCACAATGCACATTCAAAACACAAAAAAAATACATACACATGCGAATACAATGCTTGCAGACCACACTGTTTATGATCAATTTCATGCATATAGTCAACCAAACATGCATATGATCACAGTCATGCAAACATCTAATTAATTTTAGATTGATGCGTATGATATGCACAATTACAAACTGATCAGTTTAGGATCAGATTCATGTACCAAATCAGGAAATACATATTCTGATCAGATTCATGTACATGATCATCTTCATGTACATAAATCGACTATCCAGAAGTTTTTCAAGTGCCAATTAGATTTATGTACATGCTCAATTCATATGCACAAATTGGAAAAACAGAAAATATGAATGTGGTGGTCAGGTTCATGTACATGATCAGATTCATGTACATGTATTGACTACCAGAAAACTATCCACAGCTGGTCCGGTTCATGTACATGATCAGAATCATGTACATGTATCGATCAAGAAATATGCGATTCACGGATCAGATTCATGTACATGGATCGACCAACACCATCATAATCAGAGGCTGGTCAGAAAATAAATTACATCAGTTGGTTTGATCCATGTACATGGATCCGCCTGTCATAAATTAACATAACCATAGCTGGGCTGATCCATGTACATGATCGGATTCATGTACATGGATCGGCCACTCATGTATCACCATATCAATAGCTGGTCTGAATCCATGTACATGATTAGATTCATGTACATGGGTCGGCCAGACATGAATAAACGTGTAATCATCATTTTGCAATTTTTTGTTCAAACATCATTTTGCAATTTTTTGTTAATCATATTTTCAATATATATCTATATGCATATTACGCTTGGCCAAGTCAACATTTGACTTAGTCATCCTAATACTTGGTTGACATGATTGAGTCAACTATGATTCCATCTACCCTTGTATGATTTTCGGGTCATTCATTGGGTTGCTTGTCTGGTAGAGGTGTGAGGTATCAACAGCCTCTGGTTTTACCCAGACCCGACCCATACCGAACCCGATAAGGTCAAGGTTTGGTGATAAAGGAGGTTCAACTAGAATCCGGGTCAGACCTAAAAGGTCCGATTAGTATATGGAGTGGAGTATGGTTTGTGAAATTCCATAATGGACCTGGGTCTGACCCAACTTCCAATTAAGATCTGCATTTTTTCAATGCAAAAAAATAAAAAATATTCTTTTACTGGGTATGGACTGGATCTGGTTCATGTAATCCTTTTAGGACCCAAGTATGTTTTTTCTTATGGTGGGTCCAAATCAGACCTGGGTCCAGATCTGGTACCAGCACCCAAGGTGAGATCCGGATCCTATCGATTGACTCCCCTATTATCTGGGTTAGCTCATCTGAGTTAACAGTCAAACCCAGTGGGTTTTTAAACTTTGTTATTGAGAGAATTTCGAACAGCCCCTTTGCAACCCATTCCATTGCATGCTTTTTGGAAGCATTGACCATATTTTAGTGTGAACCTTATTATGTCTACAAATTTTGTTGTTTGAACTGCAGTAATACCTGATTTGTAGGTCTGATAGAAAAATACTAGAGTGCAGTCTTTGTCAATGCTATATTTCTTATCTGTGAAAATGGGACTTCTCTCTCTCTCTCTCTTGGCGTGCATGTGTGTAGAGTTCTTCAAGGCTTTATTTTGATGGTATTGTAATAATGTATCATCACACAAATTACTGTATTTATTTCCTAGAAATGGATAGTGTTTATTGTATTGTAGGAAAATATTTGAGGTTTGTTTCTCTCTCTCTCTCTCTGATTTGTGATCATAATAAAAACAACAAACAAGCAGTTTATGATGACCCAACAGGAAACTCCAACCATAGATTACCCTGCATGTAAAATCAAAGATCCAGAAGCCGTTGGCTGTCACATGAAACACCGCCCTATTGTGTCCCCTTATATGCTAGTTGAAAACTTCATAAATATGGTCATATTTCTGTATCTGCACCCATATCCATGTGATATAAGTCCTAGGTGACCTTATGATTTAGAAAGAAACTTGACACCATAGAAAGAAAAAAATTTGGCTACTTATTTTCATCTTGGCAAGTCCTAGGTTTTTATTTGGATATCTTTGTTAATAATGCAAGTCAAACCGTATTGCAGGATTCTCAGTGCTTGGGGATACCACCCCCAAGGAGGAGTCTCCATTCTCTCCATCAAGAGTCAAGTAAATTATGCATTTATTATTAAATATTTTTGAATTTATGCATTTTGGTATGACTGTAGATTTCACCATGCTGACTGTTGTGAAATTGCTTGTGAAGGGCTGAAGGTTCTGGTAAAGAAGCTCAGCCTGGGCGTTCACCATCTGGTCTAGGTGTGTTGAAGTTCATACTTCTTGGAGAATGTTTTGAGGATATTTGAATTACCAAATTCCCATGCTAATGCTACTCTCTTCCGCATCAGGTGTAGATACTGTAGAGGCCAAGATAACTGGTGCTAGTTATAGCATCACAAATTCAACAGCTGTTGGTGCTGGTAAGAAAGCATCAAGTATGTCACAGTTGAAGGATACTGATGGAATCAAAATTGAAAGCCTGTTAACGTCCGAAGGTATGCTGCATTGTCTTTTCTGTGCATTATTAAGGTGATCTGGCATCAAACAGAGTTTTATTCATATAACTAAACTATTAAAGTAGTCATGTTTCTTTGGAGAATACTATTTTTTTTTAAGTCCAATCTACTTCAATTGCTGGATGTGCACATTGGTGTCAATCTTTTTCACTACTTTGGAGTTGTATACATCTAGGTTTGAAATTTGACTTTCGTTGACAAAAGTTTTGTACACTTAACAAGATAAGAAATAGACCTTACTATTAGTTAATCATCTTCTTTCCTTTAGTTTTTCATTTTCCCTTTTCCTAGTTTGTGTCTATCAATATGTTTTGTTGCATTTTCTGAAAAAGGAATCAGCACATCGCCATTTTACTATGAAAGCTCCTTGTACAATTGAGGCATATGTAGTAATGTGCTTGTGGGCATTTGCTTGACTAAAATTTGTGCCGAACACAACCCTATTGCAAGAAAAAAAAAAAATAGAAACCATCCAAGAACGGAAATTACTTCACATCAAATATCTGATGAAGTTGATCTCTATTAGCTTAATCTTGCAATAGGCATTATAAGTGTTTTATATGAGTTTGGGTACTGAGACCTTCTCTAGTTTAGGATTTTTCCTAGCCAGAGAAGCTGAAAGGCATAGAATGGTATTATATATAAATATTAATATGGTTTATGAGGAAGCAATGATTTAATTCATTCATTGAATTTTATTGATTTAAAGCAGGCTTACTTTTAAAAGTTCTGTTGATGAAATGATAAGAAAGCTTGCTCACATCTTCAATCCTATTTCTTTTATTGTTGTGGTTTTGTTAAAATTCCTTCTTCAGCATGCAAGTGTGGAAGCGAGTTATGTGTTGGTTTTGGAGATGGTGAGTGCCATCTCAGCAAGTGGAAAGCAAACTGAAAAGGTGGGTTTCTCAAAAATTTCATGACAAAATCATACGTCACTGTTGGTTGGTTTTGTTCCAGATTATTATATGGAAATGGTGGCAGCTGTTCAATCAAATTATTTTTGAAGGCCTTCACAAATTGGTGAGTGATGTGGTGGCTACATGCTATGCCACATAGGTGCGGGTGCGGCACTCTAAAAAAGCTTGGGTGCAGGGAGGGTATATATGTATAGAAAACTGGACTTGGTTAGGGTTAACTGAATCTACTTTTGTACAGAAATGGACCTTAGTGTGGTTGACTTCACCTGACACAAAGGAAGCCATGTCCAAGTGGAGAACCCTCATGGGTGCGGGTGCGACATGGGTGCGGTGCCCTGTAAGAAGAGTCTGTGTTACATAGGCTATGTGTTAGAATGGTCTGAGAACATGTGCTGCATATTGCTCTGAAAATAAGTGCCATATAATATTCTGATGAGGACATGCAGGGTGATGGGTAATCCTCGATAAGGGCTGTGTCAAACTTAACATCTGTGGGCTAGTTACCCACCAATTGCAGGTAGAGTTTACAATTAGAGACTATGCAGGGAATTTCTTATTTGCGGGATGGCATTCCGGAGACGTTTTGGAGCACCAGAAGTGAGATGGGTGGATTGAAATGTTACAACTTGTTTATACATCTTTCAATGTTATTGTGGGATCTTCACATAGAGGCTTGGTGTGTATTATTAATGATCATATTGAAGGAAGAGGTAAAGCCTGGACCTTATTCATGGGTTCGTTATTAGTTGGCTGTAACAATTTGAATGATTTTATGTTGCAAGGGTTTCCAAGACGTTGCCATTGCTCGTCAGCTTGCCCACTGGACAGTACTCCCTCATGCTCATCCTTGGAAAGATAAACCCAGGGCTCCAAATATTCATGAGTTGTAAATCCGATGTTTATTCACTCACTATTTAAGAATGTATTATTATTAATGAACTGGTAGCGGTTTGCCTAATCCACCTTGACTAAAAAAAGGTTTTTCATTTTTATTTAGATTACTGTTATTTCATATTGGAGCCATAATTGCTCTTTAGCTATGTCACCTGGGTGCGGGTACAGAGGGTACTACACAGATATTTAAAAAAATGAAGGTACGGGGCTATATATATATATATATATATATATATATAGAGAGAGAGAGAGAGAGAGAGAGAGTTTGGGTCTGGATCCACATATGATGGATCCAGACCCAAACTCTTTCCTCTCTCTCTCTCTCTTATATATATATATTTATATTTATATATATATATATATAAAAGGGGAAGGGGTTACGAATAACCCCTTTCCCCACCGTCTCTCTCTCTCTCTCTCTCTCTATATATATATATATATAGAGAGAGAGAGAGAGAGAGAGAGAGAGAGAGAGAGAGAGAGAGAGAAAGAGAGAGAGAGAGAGAGAGGAAAGGGGTTATTCGTAAGGGGAAGGGGTTAATAACCCCTTTCCCCATCGTCTCTCTCTCTCTCCACAAAGGAGAACGAGAAGACGAAGATGGAGGGGCCAAGTGAGGACCCAGCCCCACTGCCTCTCTCTCTCTCTCGGGCAGATTAGAAGAAGGAGGTTGTCCGGTATGCTGTCTCTCTCTCCTCTTCTACTTCTTTTTCTTCTCCCTTTTCCTCTTCTTCTTTCGTCTTCTTCCTTCTCTTCCTCTTTCGTCTTCTTTTTTTTCTTCTTTTTCCTTCTCTTCTTCTTCTTCCTCTCTGCCTTTCACCAACATAAAAAAAAGGTTTGGGTCCAGTGTATCCCGGTTACATAGCTCTTTAGCTAGTAAAAATCTGAATTATCTTCACATGCTATTAGAATATGAATGTTGCCTTTTTCTTTTCACTGTTAAGTTTTACCTTGTCTTTGGTGTTGAGCTGCTAGTTAAAAGATGCTGTTAATTAAGGATGAGTGGATCCAAAAAAGTTTTTTGTCCAAGTAATGCATTTTCTATGTTGAGTTTGAAGGACTTAAAGTTTTAAACCAGTATCACTCTGCAGACCATTCAGAACGGAGTGTTGGAGGGAAAAGACCTAAAGTTGCAGGAGAAGATGGACCATCTCTGACTGAATTGAGTGGCTATAACTCGAAGAGGCAAGAATTCGATCCAGAGTATGACAATGATGCTGAACAACCTTTAGCAGAGATGGAATTCAAGGAGAATGATTCTGAAACTGAACGTGAGCTGAAGCTGCGAATATTGCACATCTATCTATCAAGGTGTGTTAGTACTGCAAGATTAGTTTATATTTTCAATAAGTGAAAATGTTTCTTATACTACTAAAGTGGTTTACCTTCTCTTTTATGTAACCGGAAAATGCTGATTTGTTTGATGAGTTGCGCATATATCATGTTCCTTCACACAGCTACATGATTTGATTTTGTTTCTTCTTGGGCAGCTTCTTGTTAGCGCTCCATTTTCTAGTTAAAGACTACATTTGGAATGTCATAATTTTTGTTGTTACCATAGATAGGAACCCTGAACGCTGTTATACTCCCCCAAATAACTTCAATAGCAACTTGCAGATTAAAATCATATTCAAGTCTGATTAGTATATTCATCTCCTTTTTGAGAATGTGTACAAAATGTTCATAAAATGCTAGTCTGTTGTAGCTGTTAAACATCTATATGGAGCTCCAATTGCACATCTATGCATTGAGAATAATTTTCACAACTAAATAATATTTTGGATACACAGAAATATGAAAGGAAAATCTTAATAACCCTCATAAGTAAATAAATTTTTTAAGTATTGCTGTATAGTGTTAAAATATGTTATATATTTATATATAGAGAGAGACTATGACACATACACATGTATATTTTACATATATATGTCTATGTGTCATAATCTCTCTCTCTCTCTCTCTATATATATATATATATAAAATAGTCATTTTACTATTTCACGCACAATGCTCTCTTTTTTCTTTCTTTTCTTTTTTTTCCTTTTTCCTTTTCACCTTGGGAAGGCCCCCTTAGGGGACGTTGGAGCCTCCAACGGTCACATTTATGACCGTTGGAAGGGCTTCAACGTCCCTTAGGAGCCCTTCCAAGGGCCCTCTCTTTTGCCTATAAATAAAGGGGTTCTCTCCCATGTAATGTATGTTTCTTTGAAGCCTCTCTTGAGTGGAATATATTTTTCCTCTTCTTTTGTGTGTTTTGCCACTTTTGTGGTTTGGTGTAATCTTGCCCATTAGTGGCCACTTGTGTATGTGCGTGCTTTCTTGATTGCCCTTGGAGATATCACTTCCGACACTTCATTACATGGTATCAAAGCAAGGTTGTGAAAGCTTCATCGGATCCTCTCTTGTCAAGTAATATCTCTCCTCTCTCTTGCTTTTAAACTCTTTTTCTATAAATGGCCAACAAGGATGCCAAAATCGATCTCTCATTTAAATTAAATGGGACCAATTATCGTATGTGGGCGGCCACTATGGAAAATAACTTCAAAGGTAAAAAACTTTGGGGTTATGTGTGTGGAACCGTTCCGGAATCACAATTGAAATTAACCAAGTTTGAAGGCAATGAAGAAAAAGCATTGAGTGAAGAAGAAAAAGACAGCCATTTTTGACTTCTCTTCAAAAATGGAAGATTGGGAAAGTGAGCATGCTAAAATTTTAGCATGGTTCATGAATAATGTTGAATTAAAAATTTGTATAAATCTAGCAAAGTTCAAGAAGACCAATGAAGCTTAGTTCTTTATGAAAGACATGTACACTCAAAGAGATCTTGCTAGACATTTCTTCCTACAAGAAAAGTAAGAGAAACCAAGCAAGGTGATATGAGTATTAGGGACTATTATAGTGCCCTATCTTCTTTATGGGATGAACTTGTTCTTCTCGAACTGCAATGGGAAGGTAGTGCTATTGCCATGAGGCAAGAGCAAATAGAAAAGGAAAGATTTTTTCAATTTATTCATTGGCTTCATCTCGAATTGGAGCAACTAAGAAGATCCCTCCTTCATAGGGCTTCTACTCCTTTAAGTGACATTTTAGCCGATTTATGTCAAGAAGAGACTCATTTGGCCTTGAAAAGAGATGTTGATGAAGTTCATGCCGTGTCTAGACCCAGCAACAATGTAAGACCATATAAACCACCCCATTTTTTAAAATACAATGGTGGTGAAGGAAGAAAAATTATTTGTCATAATTGTAATGAATCGGGCCATATTCGTCCTGATTGCCTCAAGTTCAAGAAGAAGGTGGCTTCCGTTGGGGAAATTCCTCCAAACACCAATGAAGATTCAAAGAAGGATGGAGACATAAAGGAGTCATCGCTCATCTTACCGAGACTCTACAACAATTCATAAAGATGAACTCCTCTGCATCATCCTCTACACCTTCCACTTTCGGTGCCACCATCTCGTCCTTTTCAGGTATGACCTCTTGGATTCTTGACTCGGGTGCCTCCTTTCATATGACTCTGAATGCATCACTTTTGTCAAAACCAAGTCTCAATAAATTCAAATCATATGTTTCCACCGCCGATGAAACACCTTTAGATGTTGAAGGCATTGAAAATCTTGAGAAAACTTATGATCAAAACAAAGAATTTTTTGTTCCCAAAATACGAATTATTCCAAAACTTAACCTAAATCTTTTTTTCGTTTCTCAAATTACCGATTTTGACTGTAATGTCTCTTTTTCACCTACCCATTGCTATTTACAGGATCTCCGGTCCGGGAAGCAGATTGGGGAAGGTCCATAAAAGATGTGATCTTTATTATATGAATTTTTTGTCTTTGCCATCCAAATCTTTTTGTAATCATGTTCAATCTAAAGATATTGAGACTTGGCACAAGAGGCTTGGACAACTTAGTATCTCCAAGTTGTATCTCTTTTCTTTCTTGGATAATTTTTGTAATACAAATATATTTACATGCAATGATTGTATTCTTAGAAAAATTCATTCGCTTCCGTATTCACATAGTAATTTTGTATCAAAAAGACCTTTTGAACTTGTGCATTCCGATGTATGGGGGTCGACACCTGTTATGTCCAAAGGAGGATACTCTTACTACGTTGTTTTTATTGATGACTTTACTAGATATACATGGGTATATATTATTAAAAACAAATCCGATGTCTTCACTAATTTCAAAGAATTCCATGTTCTCATTCAAAATCAATTTCAAAACACTATAGCCATACTTAGATCCGATTCGGGAGGTGAGTGCATGTCTAAAGAATTTCAAAATTACCTCAAATTAAATGAAATCCTACACCAATGATCTTGTCCTAAGACTCCACAACAAAATGGTCTTGCAGAAAGAAAACATAAACATTTAATAGAAACCACAAGAACACTTCTTATCTCTAAAAATGTTCCTAAGATTTTTTGGGCCGAAGCTCTTCTTACTGCAACATATCTTATAAATCATATGCCCTCCTCTTCTTTAAAAAATGTATCACCATTTGAAAAATTATTCAAAATTACTTTGAATTTTAATAGACTAAGGATCTTTGGATGTAAATGCTTTGTGCTTGTTCGAGGACAAGACAAATTATCACCAAAAGCTCTTGAATGTGTGTCCATTGGCTATGATGAAAATAAAAAAGGCTATAGGTGCTATGATATACAAAACAATAAACTGTATATGTCAAGAAATGTAAACTTTCTTGAAGAACAAAATGGTTTTGATATTCACACATCTAAAGAAGACATTGATTATTCTTTCTTATTTGACTTAACTCCTAGAACTAAGTCCCAAGATGCAATTATTTGCAATAATTCTTGTGATGGCATTTTACATCATAATGATGTGTCACAACATGATTCTCAAAATAAGAACCTTAGTGATATTAATGTATATACCCGGTGGCTAGGAAATGAGCATCAATCTGTCCTTGAAAGATATTCCCAAGATTTCTCTTTAGAAGAACCAGTTGAAGACAATCAACTTAGGAGATCCGCTCGTAATAGTAGGCCACCACAGAAATTTGTGTCCTATGAATCTTTTTCACCTATCTATAGGACTTGTCTCATGTTGATACACTCCTATCATGAGCATGCCTCATTTAAAGAAACTAAGGATCATCCACATTGGATTGAAGCTATGAAAATTGAATTAGAGGCTCTTAACAAAGCCCAAACTTGGAGCATTATTCGCCAATCCTTTGGAAAAAAGGCAATTGGGTGTAGATGAGTTTATAAAGTTAAAACCAAATGCGATGGATCTCTAGAAAGATACAAATCTCGGTTGGTTGCAAAAGGCTACACCCAAAAATATGTGATTGATTATGAAGAAACATTTGCCCCAGTAGCTAGAATGACTAGTGTGCGGACTTTAATTGCCTTAACTTCTATTAAATAATGGCCGATATATCAACTAGATGTTAAAAATGTTTTTTTAAATGAAACTCTCTGTGAAGAAGTCCTTATGATTCCTTCGTTAGGTCTTGAAATTGGACAAGGGAATATCCTAAAGTTAAACAAAGCTCTCTATGGTCTTAAACAAGCACCAAAAGCTTGATATGATCTCTTTAGCAAAGTAATTATCGATAATGGTTTTTCTTCTTGTTATACTGATACTGCTTTGTTAAAAAATCTGATAAATACATAAAAATTTTGTTACTATATATGGACGATATGATCATCACAGGTAATGATAAAAAGGATATTGAATTTATTAAGAATGTTTTAAAAGAAAATTTTGATATGTCTAACCTTGGTTTTCTAAGGTATTTTTTAGGAATTGAAGTTGCATACTCCCCCAAGGGGTATGTCCTCTCTCAAATGAAGCTTGCCTCCAACATCATTACTCGGTCTGGGCTAACAGATGACAAGAAGGTGGAGACTCCAGAAGTGATCAATGCCAAGATGAGAGCAAGTGATGACACTCCTTTAGCAGATCCCACTCCTTATCGTTAGTTAATTGGGTCACTAACATATTTATGTATCACCAGGCCCGATATTTGTCATGCGGTTCATAGTGCAAGCCAATTTCAAACTGCACCTTCTACCATTCACATGGCCGCAGTCATGAGGATTATCGGATATTTGAAAAACACCATAACTAAAGGATTATTCTTACCCTCCTCTTCACCTCTTACTTTACTTGCTTATACCGACTCTGATTGGGAGGTAACCCCGATGATCATATTTCCACAACAGGTTATTGTGTGTTTCTTGGAGAGTCACTTATTTCATGGAGGTGTAAGAAGCAACAAAAAATATCTCTCTTTTCTACCGAAGCGGAGTATCGTGCGATGACCACTACCACCACTGAGATTGTATGGTTAAGAAGTTTGCTTAAAGATATGGGTGTCTCATTCTCAACTCCTTCGAAGCTGTGTTGTGACAACAAGAGTTCTATCTACATTGCCAGCAATCACACCTTCCATGAACGAACAAAGCACATAGAGATGGACTGCCATTATGTTCGTGATGAGTTTCTATGGGGCACCATTCAACTTCCATATGTTCCTACCGAATACCAATTGGCGGACTTCTTCACCAAAGCTTTGCCATCGCTTCGTTTTTACTTTCTCCTTAGCAAACTCTCAGTGATCTCCCCGCGTGTTTGAGGGGGGGTGTTAAAATATGTTATATATATATATATAGACTATGACACATACACATATATATTTTACATATATATGTCTATGTGTCATAATCTCTCTCTCTCTCTCTCTATATATATATATCCCTTGTAATACCCACTAGGGGTAAAATAGTTATTTTACTATTTCAAGCACAATGCTCTCTTTTTTCTTTTTTTCCTTTTTCCTTTTCCTTTTTCCTTTTCACCTTGGGAAGGCCCCCTTAGGGGACGTTGGAGCCTCCAACGGTCACATTTATGACCGTTGGAAGGGCTCCAACGTCCTTTAGGAGCCCTTCCAAGGGCCCTCTCTTTTGCCTATAAATAAAGGGGTTCTCCCCCATGTTATGTATGCTTCTTTGAAGCCTCTCTTGAGTGGAATATATTATTTCCTCTTCTTTTGTGTGTTTTGCCACTTTTGTGGTTTGGTGTAATCTTGTCCATTAGTGGCCACTTGTGTATGTGCGTGCTTTCTTGATTGCCCTTGGAGATATCACTTCCGGCACTTCATTACATATAGTTGCCTAGGTACTGCAAACATGGTTGCTTCTTCCTTTGTACTAGGATATACAAATTGTTTATATTAAGGTTTGTCATGGAAGTGGATGTTCTTGACAGCTTGAGACATTCTCGTGCTATATAGGTCTTTGAACATGTATCCATATCTTTTATGATGTATGCTGAAATTCTTCCAAATTTGAAGTTAAATTCTGAATTGTTTATGTGAAATCATATGCCATCAGAAGTCAGGGGAAGAACAATTGTTATAAGACTAGAAACATAGAAGAAAATGTGGTGCCAGCATGAACTTGTCTTTCTTTTGCATGCAAATTATACTTTAGAATCTCCCTCTAAAATAAATTATTCTTTGTAATGATGGTTTTAATTGCAAATTCTTTTGACAGGCTTGATGAAAGGAAAAGGAGAAAGGATTTTATATTGGAAAGGAATTTACTTTATCCTAATCCATTAGAGAAGGAACTCTCTAATGAAGAAAAGGAACTTTACCAGCGCTGCAAGGTCTTCTTGCGGTTTCACTCACAGGAAGAACATGATGCACTAATCCAGGGTTTGATCCTTGAACGTAAAATTCAACAAAGAATTCAAGAACTACAGGTGGCATTTTCTGACTGAAATTGTAATTTTCCTCTAGATCTATTAGTAGGAGACATGCATATTAAGCTTTTTATTAGCCCAAAATTCTGATTGTTTTTTGCTCGTGCACCAGAATGTTCAGATGCATCGGTATTGTGAGATATTTCCTTTTCTCTGTTTATTTTTTCCTTTTTCTTCCCTTTGTCTTTGGTCGGCAGATTGATTTGCATCGATAATGAAGGATGAATAATTGAAGTTCTTAAGGCTATGATGATATCGTTAGATTAAATATATCTTTTCATCAATATAGCAATGGAAAGCAAACTAATGATTTAATGCAAAGAACTTTTCTTGCTTTAGATATTGGCCTCTTGTTATTATTGAGAGGTGACGGGTATTCTTTGGGTCTTATCCACATCGGATCCAGATCCAAACCATGGGAAGATGTACCGTTCTATTTATTTTTGTTGTTTCCTTATTTGCCCCTTATGCTAAATGTATTGGAGTGTTTTAGTTCTGGGCAAATATGTAATTGTACCATATGTAACTGTCAATATAAAGAGAAATACGAGTAATGAAATAGCAAGAACACAATGCCAAAGCCACTATTCGGCTAAGAACAAGCGCCACTATGGGAAAACACAAGAGCACAATAATGTTTACAAGCACAAGCCACTAAGGGCTGAATATAAAAAAAAAATATTTTTATTAACAAAAAAACTTAAGAAAAGCATGCATACAATATGGGAAAGATCCATAAAGAGGGAGTAAGAGGGCTAGTCCTTTTAAAATATATATATATATATATAGTTATGTGTATGTACATTATATATATATATATATATATATATATATATATATATATATATATATAATAGCTAATACCCATTAGGGGTTTTTAGTCTTTTCACTGTATGCAATTAGTTGTGCTCATTAGGGGCACTTTAGGTTTTTTTTTTATTTCTGTATTTTTCCTTTTTTATCAAGGGCATTATAGACTATGATTTCCTTGAATTAGAGCTTTTGAAAGTGCTCCCAACCAGAGTTACCAGTCGAGGAAGCGGGAGCGGGAAGCGATACGGGAAGCGGGAGCGGGAAGCGGGAAGCGGGAAGCGGGAAGCGGGAAGCGGGAAGCGAGGCACTTTAAAAAATTTAGGAAGCGGGGAAGCGTGGGACCACTTAGAAGAAAATTCCGAACCGTCTCGGAAGCGACCTAGGAAGCGAACCGGAAGCGAGGGGAAGCGAAAAAATGGAAAAAATGGGGAAGCGAGGGGGAAGCGTGGGGTAAGCGCGCTTCCCATAAAAGGGAAGCACGCTTCCCAAAAAAAGGGGGACGCTTCCCCTCACGCTTCGAAAGCGCTACATTTTGCGCTTCCGAAGCGCGCTTCGGGGAAGCACGCTTCCCCTTTTGCTTAGGCGCTTCCGGTAACTCTGCTCCCAACAACTATATTTGTAGTCGTTGGGAGTACTCCCAATGGCCTTGTGGCCCCTTTTGTGTTTAAACAGGGGATAAATCCCCTCTAATTAGTAAGCTTGTTTCAAGCACTCCAACCCTCAATAATACCTATATGTTTTACTTGTGTTTTAGCGCCTAAGTGGCTTGTGTGGTTGTGCTTTTGTATTGACCCATAAGTGGTCTTGATTGTGTATGTACTTGTGTTCTTGCATGCCCAAGCACCCACTTGTACTCTTTTTTTATTTTTATTACATGGTATCCGAGCATTGATGCTCTTGGATTGTAACTTGTACGTGAAGATCAAGAGGAGGATCGTGAGATCAGTAGAGTGTTGGTTCAATGGTTGGTTGCCTCAATTCTTCTCTTCTCTCTATATCTATTCTCTTCTCCTACTATTTTTCTTGGTATAATGGTCAAAAAAATAGTTGCAGTTGTTCCCGTCACGTTTGATGGAAAAAAATTACAGTATATGGGCCATCATTTTGAAAAGAATCCTAGTTGGCAAAGACTTGTTGTACTATGTTCATGGTTCCATATCGGACCACCCGTGAGCAAAGAGTTAATGTGCTTGAAAGTCCTTCTGAATGTGTGACTCACAAAGGCATTAGTTGACATGGGCACCACACACAACTTCGTTTCTCTTGAAGAGGCAGACCGATTGGGGCTACAATGGGAAAAGAAAGAGAACCAGATGGAGGTGGTCAACTCAGAAGCCAAGCCTATTTATGGAGTTGTCTGCGATGCATTGGTGATAATCCTGAGTTGGTTTGGAAGGGCCGCATTTTCTGTAGCACCAATGGATGATTTAAGGGTCATCTTAGGTATGGAGTTCCTTCGAGGCAACAAGGTTGTCTCGATGCTTCATCTTAATGTTGTCAGTTTTGAGGAAGAAAAGAAACCTTGCACGATTACCGCACTACCTGTGGTGAAGCTTTGTGAGCGCTTGGTATCCGTAGTCTAGTTGAAGAAGGGTCTCAAGAAAGGGGATGAGACCTTCCTCGTGATGATTCATGAGATTGAGGAAGAGGGGATCGTTGCTGATGTTCCAATGACCTTAGCGCCAATATTGAAGGAGTTCGGTGATGTTATGCCAACCGAGTTGCCGAGGAAGCCACCTTCACGGAGAGAGGTAGATCATGCAATGAAGTTGTTGTCGTGTGCACGACCACTTGCTATGGCACCGTAATGCATGGCGATTGCCAAGCTAACAGAATTGCGAAAACAATTAGATGTCATGCTAGAAACTAGGATCATTCGACCATCCAAAGCACCCTTTGGAGTGCCTGTGCTATTCCATTTGAAGCACGACGGGTCGAAGTGCTTGTGTGTGGATTATCAAGCATTGAACAAATTGATTGTGAAAAACAAGTATTCACTTTCTTTGATCACATATTTGTTTGATTAGTTGGGTAAAGCTCGTGTTTTCTCGAAGTTGGATATGCGATCAGGCTATTGTCAGGTTAGAATTGCTGAAGGGGATGAAACCAAGACCACCTGCGTGACACACTATTGTCAGGTTATAAGCACTCTTTATATTTCCGCAATATCTCATTATAAGAAGTAGTGCCTTTACCCATAGAAAAAAAGCCTATAGGTTGGAGATGAGTTTATAAAGTTAAACAAAAGAAGATGGGTCCCTTGAATGATATAAGACTCGATTAATTGCTAAGGGTTATTCTCATGAATATAAAATAGATTATGGGGAAACCTTTGCTCTAGTCGCACATATGACAACAGTTAGAACTCTGCTTGCCCTAGCATCTATTAGAAAATGACCTATATATCAGCCTTATATAAAAAATGCTTTCCTCTATGAAGATCTAAATGAAGAAGTGTACATGGAGTCTCCTCTCGGTCTTGAGATCGAACGAGCAAAAGTTCTTCGGTTAAAGAAAGCTTTGTATGAGCTTAAAAAAGCTCCAAAAGCATGATATGACAAGTTTAGTAATGTTAATGCTAAATCTTGGTTATAAATCCTGTTATTGTGACACTGTTCTTTTTGTTAAAGACACAAGTACTGATATTGTTATACTCTTGTTGTATGTTGATGATATGATTTTTATGTAATGAGATATGCAGAAAAATAAAGAGTGCTATAAGCACTTACAATGTCCACCAATGGACAAACAAAAGAGGTGACACCCAAATCCACAAAGGGACAACACAACATAAAAATATAAATGTCTCTTATTGAAAAGATAGAGAGCTCTCAAGAGTGAAGAATACAAGAGGGGGGCACCCCTATATATACAAAAAGAAAGGGAGTGAGGGGTGGCCTTATGGCAAAAAAAAAAGTGCTACAAAGGGGCTCCCCATGGAGTCGTTGGGAGCCCCCAACGGTCACAAATGTGACCGTTGGGGGCCCCATCGACTCAATGGTGGGGCCCCTTATGTGGGAAAAAACCTAAAATAAAAAAGAAAAAAAGAAAGTGCAAAATAAATACAAAAAGGGAAAAATAACAAGTACCCCTACCGGGTACTTGTGAAATGACTAAAATACCCCTATTGGGTATATTAAACTATATATATATAAATATATATATAATATATATATATAGATTACATGTATTTTAACACCCTCCCTCAAGCTTTACGGGGATATAACCGAAAGCTTGTTAAGGAGAAACATAAAACGAGGAGCGACAAGGGCTTTAGTGAAGAAGTCTGCGAACTGATACTCGGATGTGCCGTAAGGTAGTGCTATGGTTCCTCTTAGGTATTCATCACGCACGTAATGACAGTCGATCTCGATGTGCTTAGTACGCTCATGGAAGGTGTGATTGCTTGCGATATAGATTGCGCTTTTGTTGTCACAATACATCTTCGAAGGGGTAGAGATGACATTGCCCATATCACTGAGGAGACTTCTTAGCCATACAAGTTCCATGGTTGTAGTGGCCATAGCACGATATTCCACTTCTGTTGAGGACAATGATACTTTGTGCTGCTTCTTGCATCTCCAAGAAATCAGTCACCTAAGAAAACACAAAAACCCGTTGTTGAGACTCTGTCATTAGGATTTCCTCCCCAATCAGCATCAGTATAAGCAATTAAATCAAGTGATGAAGAGGAGAAAAAAAAACTCCCTTAGTTATGGTATTTTTAATGTATCTGACGATCCTTAAGACTGCACTCATGTGCACAGTTGTAGGTGCATGTTGAAACTGACTGACTGAGTGAACAACATGAGCTATGTCTGGTCGAGTGATGGATAAGTAGGTTAGAGACCCAACAAGTTCACGGTAGGGAGTAGGATCCTCGAGGAGTGTTCCATCTTCCAATGTTAACTTTACATTGATGACTTCAGGGGTTTCTGTCTTCTTATCATCGAAGATACAAGACTTGGAACAAATGTCAGCAACAAGTTTCATCTGAGAGAGAATGTACCCTCGAGGAGAGTACGCTACTTCAATTTCTAAAAAATATCTTAAGAAGCCAATGTCAGACATGTCAAAATTTTCTTTTAAAACTTTTTTAATATCATTAATTCCTTGCTCATCACTTCCAGTGATGATCATATCATCAACATAAAGTAGTAGAATAACTACTGAAGACCCTGCACTTTTTACAAACAAAGCATTGTTAGTATAGTATGAACGAAATTTCAAATTTGTCATTACATTGCTAAATCTATCATGCCAAGCCTTTGGGGTTTGCTTTAAACCATATAATGCCTTTTTAAGTTTGAGAATTTTATTTTTCCCAATACATACTCCTGGTGGAGGATCCATGTAAACCTCTTCATTTAATTCACCATTTAGAAATGCATTCTTAACATTTAATTGATAGATAGACCATTTTTTAACTGACGCAACGACGATAAGAGTCCTAACACTAGTCATCCTAGCTACGGGTGCGAAAGTTTCTTCATAGTCTATACCGTATTTTTGAGCGTATCTTTTTGCTACTAATCGGGCTTTATAACGTTCTAATGAACCATCACGTTTAGTTTTAATTTTGAAGACCCATCTACATCCAATCGATCTCTTTCCAGTGGGTAATGGAGTTATTTCTCAAGTTTTTGCCTTTTTAAGGGCATTAAGTTCTAAGTTCATGGCTTCAACCCTTTGGGGAATGTTTTTGGCTTCATTATAGTGTGAAGGTTCATGAAATGAGTGTAACACAATTAGACACGCTCTATACCTTGGAGTTAGAGACTCATAGGAAACAAACCTATTAGGAGGATTGGAGATTCAGCCGGATCTCCATAAAGAGGTTTCTTCTATGTTGGAACCTTGAGAGTATTTTTCTAAGGCACTCATTTGAGCTTGTTGACCACGCCTAACATAGGTTTGGATTGGTCTATCACTTTCATTTTCAACATTGTTAAGAGGAATATCCTCAAGATCATTTAACAACTCATTAGAGATTTCCTCTTCTTGAGGAATCTCATCTTCGTGAGAGAGAAGGTCAAATAAGAAAGCATATTTGCTTTCGTCAATATCTTTAGTTTTCTCAAAACCATTTTCATTTTCCAAGAAGGTTACATCTTTGGATACATAGTTTGTTATTTTTAAGGTCAAAACATCTAAAACCCTTCTGATTTTCTCCATATCCTAAGAAAATACATTCAATAACATTAGGAGATAATTTGTCTCTTTTATGTGTAAGGACAAAACATTTACACCAAAAAATTCTTAATCTATTGAAATCAGGTGTTCTTTCAAGTAGTTTTTCATATGGAGATGTATTTTATAAGGATGAAGATATCATTCTATTTATCAAGTAAGTTGAGGTTAAGGCGGCTTCCGCCCAAAACCTTTTTGAAATTTCTTTGGAGATAAAAAGTGTCCTAGTGGTTTACAAGATGTGTTTATGCTTTTTTTTGGCTAAACCATTTTGTTGAGGAGTCCTAGGACACGATCTTTGATGACAAATTCCATTTATTTCTAAATAATTTTGAAATTCATGTGATAGATACTCTCCACTCGAATCAGATCTAAGAGTAGCGATATTACTTGAAAATTGATTTTTGACTATCATATGAAATTTCTTGAAGAAGTCAAAGACTTCGGATTTTAAATTGAGAAAGTAGATCCACACATATCTAGTGTAGTCATCAATGAAAGTAACATAATAGGAGTATCCTCCTTTAGACATGACCGGAGAAGGGCCCCAAACGTCCGAATGGACTAACTCAAAAGGTCTTTTGGATACAAAAGTTCGATTTGAAAAAGGAGTGAATTTCATTTTGCCAAAAATATAATTCTTGCAAACAAAATGTTTCTCATTACAAAATTTCTTTCCAAAAGGAAATGAGTACATTTTTGAGAAACTTGGATGTCCAAGTCTTTGATGCCAAGTTTCAATATTTTTATCTTGGACATTGTTACAAAAAGAGTTAGTGGGAAGTTTCAAGTTGCTCATGTAATAGAGATCTCCCCTCCAATGGCCTTGCCCAATCTGCTTCCCGGACCGGAGATCTTGTATAGAGCAATCCTTAGTTGAGAAGGAGATTTCACATCCATGATCACACATTTGAGCAACACAGTGGAGATTTAAATTAAGTTGAGGTACCACTCTTACGTTTGGCACAAAAAAATCTTTGGAAAATTTAAAGTTCCAAAACTTTTTACTTGTAAAGATGTACCATCGACAGTTGAAACATAGGAGTTTTTAGAGTTATTACACAAATCGGAAAGTTCATTTTCAAGAGGGGTCATATGAAAGGAAGCTCCAGAATCAAGGATCCAAGAAGACATACCTGGAGGAGAGGAAGAAGCTATGTCGGCACCTGAGGTTGATGGTGATTTGAGTATAATTTATAGTGCTTCCGATAGTTGAGCAAGAGAAAAAGACTCCTTCCCTTTGATAGTTTCCTCCTTTTGAGTAACTTCTTCAACGGAGGCAACCTTATTTTTAGGTGCTTCATTCAACTTGGGGCAATTAGGTCTTATATGACCCGGTTCTTGGCAATGATGGCAAATGACTTTTCTATAGTTGCCATTATAGTTATTTTGCCTCTCAAAGTGTGGAGGCTTATAGGCTTTCACACGGTTGCCGGGTTTAGATACGGCCAACACGTCATCTCCTCCTTTAATCATGCCAAGACGAGTTTCTTCTTGGCATATTTCGGCTATGGCATCTTACAAGGGAAGAGACTTAGATCTATGAAGAAGGGAAGATCTAACTTGTTCATATTCGGGCCTAAGCCCATGTAAAAACTGGAAAAAATGTTCTTTTTCCATTTGTTCTTTTCTTAGTTCCACATCTACACTAGAAACCCACTTTGGTTCTAGTAAAGATAGTTCATCCCATAAGGGTCCAAGAGTGCTAAAGTAATCCCTCACACTCATTTCTCCTTGCTTGATAGTCCGGATTTTTTCTTGGAGGAAGAATTGACGAGCAAGGTCTTTTTGAGTAAACATACCTTTCATAAAGAACCATGCTTCATTAGCCATCCGAAATTTAACAATGTTGGCGCAAATTTTGAGCTCCACATTGTTCATGAACCAAGCAAGAATCTTGGCATGCTTACTTTC
Source organism: Nuphar pumila (assembly GCF_984573655.1). NCBI lineage: Eukaryota > Viridiplantae > Streptophyta > Magnoliopsida > Nymphaeales > Nymphaeaceae > Nuphar > Nuphar pumila. The sequence goes on along the minus strand of NC_143261.1, from coordinate 82,776,908 downwards.
CCAATCTTCCACTTTAGATTGGTGATCTTTAATGGCCTTTATGCGGGCATTTCCTTCAAGAGCTTTTTCTTAATCACCATCCATCTTGGTGAGTTGGAGTTGTGGTTCTGGAATGGTTCCCATAACGTATCCCAAAGCTTTTTACCCTTGAGGTTGTTCTCCATGGCGGCGGCCCACATCATATAGTTGGAGCCATTAAGCTTGAAGGAGAGATCAATCTTTTGTTCCCCTTCCATTTAATTTCACAAGAAGACAAACAAAGAGAGATACAAAATAAACAATATATAACTACTCAACTAGCTATATTAAGAATCAAGAGCATACACAAGGCTCTGATACCATGTAATGAGATATGCGGAAAAATAAAGAGTACTATAAGCACTTACAATGTCCACCAATGGACAAACAAAAGAGATGACACCCAAATCCATAAAGGGACAACACAACATAAAAATATAAATGTCTCTTATTGAAAAGAGAGAGAGCTCTCAAGAGTGAAGAATACAAGACGGGGGCACCCCTATATATACAAAAAGAAAGGGAGTGAGGGGTGGCCTTATGGCAAAAAAAGAAGTGCCACAAAGGGGGCTCCCCATGAAGTCGTTGGGAGCCCCCAACGGTCACAAATGTGACCGTTGGGGGGGCCCCATCGACTCAATGGTGGGGCCCCTTATGTGGGAAAAAAACTAAAATAAAAAAGAAAAAAAGAAAGTGCAAAATAAATACAAAAAAGGGGAAAATAACAAGTACCCCTATCGGGTACTTCTGAAATGACTAAAATACCCCTATTGTGTAACGCCCCAAAATTTCGAACCTTATAATTTCCTTGAAATAGTTGGAAAATTCATTTTCTTTACAGAGTTTATTTCTAAAATCAGCGGAAACGATTTCTTTAAAAGAAAAAGGACAGGTTTGACAACCTTGGGCACGTTAGCGAGAAAACAAAGATTTACCATGGACGATCTGCAATAATACTTAGAAAACAATTTCTTCTATTTAAAGAGAGTATCAAGTTTGTACAAAATTTGGGTTTCCTCAAGGGAAAACCGTATCAAAAACCAAAATGTCCAGGAGAAGAACTACGAGCAGAAACAGTGGATCCTTAAATCATCTCGAAGTCGCGCCATCGCCTGATGCACATAATCGTCACCTGTACCCATGAAATGAGTTAGTTTTGCGAAAAACTAGCAGGAGAGTACAAAGACAGAAATAACTAAATTAGGCATAGATAATTTATGCAGCAAGTAGTAACGAGCAAACTAAGCAGATAGATTGGAGGAATAAGCTAAGTACAACAAACTGAAAAGGCTGTGCATGCTCAATTTAGTTATTACTTGATAACCGGCCATGCGGGTACATACATGGCACCGGCCATGCGGGTACATACATGGCACGTGAGTCGAAACAGTCGAGTCCAAGCCGAGTGTTCATTATGTTAAGTATTTTAATATACCTCGGTTGTCTGACTGAATCCTATTTCTATGGAGACGACCGATGGTCGAGAGAGTAAGTCCCCAAGGCCTGATAGAGATGCATCCAACTTCTGCAGAAGTGTTAGGCTAACTTATGTAGCCCCTATCCCTCCCCCTAACCTCCGATGACTGGGGAAAAACGGGTCTTTTGCCCTTTTAAAAAGCCATAAATGGTCTGTCCATCGGAGTTGGTACCCTTCGTCCTCTCTCTTGACGAAGCCAGGTTGAATTGAGCGCGACGGGGTTTCTTAGCTGTTGCCTCATTCTTCATGCTCTGGTCCATTAGACCGAAACGAGCATCTTGCCTATGAAGGCGATCCCATTTTTTTATATGTGTTTTCAACAACGCGCACAAGGCACTAATCGAGGTCATAAGACTCTCTCATCCAATCGTCGTAGTACTAACATGCATCGCATGTTCAAGAGTATACTTACGAGGAAAGGGATACAGGTCCTTAATAGGAGCCTCGGGAGTGTGTTTCGCAAAGATATAATGTTTTTAAAAAGCTATTTTAACATTTCAAATCTTTCGAAACGACACACAACTTGCCAACATATGGTATGTGATTTCCTCGAATCTGACAACTAATGACGCAGTGTCTAGGTGCTATGCAAGTCACGACACTGGTTTTGATAAATGGGCTTCACAAATGAACCCATCACCCAACAACTTGATCTTGCCCCAGATCAAGGTTTTTCCAAAAACATATCGGGTAAAAAGTGGAATAGGTATTCCTCCTAAATACGCTGAGTCTATGGTAAGGCAAAAATGAGAGACAATAATGCGAAAAGCAAGAGCCTGGGCGCGAAGCGCGACGGCAAACGGAAACAGGAAATGCAAAAGCAAAGGACAAGGATCGCGAACCCGCGTCCTTGAATTAAAAGACAGTAAGCAGTAAATACGAAAGTAAAAGCCTGAGCGCAAAGCGCGACGGCAAACTGAAACAGGAAATGTGAAAGCAAAGGACAAGGATCGCGAAACCGCGCCCTTAAATTAAAGACAGTAAGTAGTAATCGCTAAAACAAAAGCCTGGGCACAAAGCGCGACAGCAACAGAAATAGGAAATGCGAAAGCAAGGACAAGAACCGCGAAACCGCGTCCTTGAATTAAAAATGTACTTATATACGTATATGTATATAAATATATCATTAAGTCCTTTCGATCTTTAATTATTTAAGCTTGATTTAATTATTTAAGTCCTTGTGCAACTTCTCCTATCTTGGGGTATTGCGAGAATGAAGTCGTCTACGAGCGTAGGTGATCGTCGGTTTAGTTCGCGGGGCGCGAACGGACTCCGTTGAGTAACACTGCAAATGTATGTAGTTTAGCATGCATAAAATGAAAATAGGTAGGGAGAAAGCTCAGTTTCTCTGCAATCCACTGCACGGGTCATCGGTCCCTACAGTTGCGAAAGAGAACGGGGTAGGGTCCAATGACCCATGCCATTAAAAGAGATGGGTGCAGGGGCCATCGGCCCCTGCCGGGTATCTAAAGGAGGGCAGGGGCCATCGGCCCCTGCCGTGATAATAGTAAAAGGGGCAGCACAGGGGCCAAAGGCCCCTGTCGAGCCTTTGCTCGACAGAAAAAGAGACAGGGGCCTATGGCTCCTGTCGGTTAAAAGAGGGGCAGGGGCCAAATGGCCCTTGCTTGGTTTCCGAGGGGTGAGGTAGGAGCCTTCGGCTCCTACCTCCTTTCTTAAGGAGAAGGGTAGGGGCCATCGACCCCTACGTGGAAAGGGAAGGGCAGGGGCCATGGCCCCTGCCAGAATATTAAAAAGGGCAGGGGCTCCGCCCCCTGCCTGCTAAGAAGCGGAAAGCAAGGGGGGCGGAGCCCCCTTGCTTGTCGAAAAAGAGGAAGGCAAGGGGGTGGAGCCCCTTGCCTGTCGAGAAAAGAGGAAGGCAAGGGGGCGGAGCCCCTTGCCTGTCGAGAAAAGGACGAGGAAGGCTCGGCTGGGGCCGTCGACCACCTGCCGGCCTTTCGGCGAATCTACGGAAGAAAAGGGGTGGGTGTTTACCTGGGCTGACGAGGGGAATGAGGTCACCGGGAAGGTGGTTGCCGAGAAGGGAGCTTGCCGAAGAGGGGAGTGAGGGAACGAGGGCGAGATGGAGTCGGGGAATGGAGAGACGAGAGAATGAGAGAAAGAGTCGGGGGGGTCGGGGGAGCTTCGCAAGCCCTCCCCTCTCCCCTCTCGTCTTTTTATAGGGAGGGGGCGCACACAGGGCCGACCCCCTGTGTCGCCGGAGAAACCCCTCCCTCTGCGGGTTGCCAGTCCCTCTGAAAAGGGGTTTTCGAGGGGCTGGCACAGGTTGGATCCGGGTCGGGTCTGGACCCGACCCGGGTCCGATCTCTTTTTAAATTTTTTTTTAACTGGTTTTACATCCAACCCTCCTTAAAATAATTTCGTCCTCGAAATTAAATTGAACTCAACTATCAAAGTACAAGTCAGGGTATTTCTCCCTAATATCAGAGTCAGGCTCCCAAGTACATTCCTCTATTCTATGGTGCTTCCAACGCACCTTTACAAGAGATATCGTCTTAGATCTAAGCACTTGATCTCGACGATCAACGATCTCGACTGGTCTTTCCTCGAAAGACAAATCCTTCTGAATGTCCACATCATCATAATGGATGATGTGTGAAGGGTCGTGAACGTATTTCCGAAGCATGGATACGTGAAAAACATTATGGATCTGAGCGTACTGAGGAGGTAAAGCCACACGATAAGCTGCTTCACCAATCCGCTCCAGGACCTCGAACGGTCCGACAAATCTCGGGCTTAGCTTTCCTTTTTTCCCAAAACGAAAAACGCTCTTTGTGGGAGATACCTTAACAAAAACCATATCTCCTATCGAGAAGGTGAGCTCTCGACGACGACGATCTGCGTAACTTTTCTGCCGACTCTGTGCAGTACGGAGTCGCTCTCGTATCATCTGTACCTGCTGAGTGTAGTGTTGTAGCACTACAGGAGATTCCATCCTTCGGTCGCCAACCTCGTCCCAGTAGAGAGGCGAACGACAGGGCTTTCCATACAAGGCCTCGTAAGGGGCCATCCCGATGCTAGCGGATAACTGTTGTTGTACGCGAATTCGGCCAGACTGGTATGAGAATCCCATTCTCCCTTCCAGTCTATCATGCACGCACACAGCATGTCCTCCAAAGTCTGAATTATGCGTTCAGACTTTCCGTCTGTCTGTGGGTGAAATGCGGTGCTGAACTTTAAATTCGTACCCAACGCGATTTGAAGTTCTCCCCAAAACCTCGATGTAAGTCTCGGATCACGATCATAGATGATAGATATTGGAACACCGTGCAATCTCACAACCTCACGAATGTAGAGATCCGCCAAACTGTCTAAGGACTGACTAATACGGATAGGAAGGAAATGAGCCGATTTGGTGAGTCGGTCAACGATCACCCAAATCGCATCATTCTTTCTTCGTGTCCTAGGCAAATCGACGATAAAGTCCATAGTGATGTCTTCCCACTTCCATTGTGGGATTTCCAACTGCTGCATCACTCCGCCAGGTCGTTGATGCTCGATCTTAATCTGCTGGCAAGTCAAACACTTAGAGATGTATTCAGCCACGTCTCGCTCCATCCCGCTCCACCAATACCGGCGTTGCAAGTCTTTTTACATCTTCGTGCCTTCTGGATGAATCGTATATTTCGATTTATGGGCCTCTTTGAGAATTTCGTCTCTCAAAACGGGATCATTTGGGACACAAAGACGATTTTTGAGCCAAATGCTTCCATCGTCCTTAAGTCGGAAACGAGTATCGGTCTGCTGTGTACGAGCCTTCAGTTTCTCGTACTGCGCATCAGTCTTTTGCCCAACAAGGATCTTGGCTAATAGCTCAGGTTGAGCTATCAGATTAGAAAGACTGATAGAATTTGATGAGACTGCAAACGGTTTCCATGAAACCAAATCCTCAATCAACTTCCAACCAACGTATAATAGGTTGACGAAAATGCTAGAAGCCTTACGGCTGAGAGCATCAGCTACCACGTTCGCCTTTCCTGGATGGTAGGAAAGGGTGAAATCGTAATCCTTGAGAAATTCCAGCCACCGTCGTTGCCTCATATTTAGCTCCTTCTATGAAAACAAGTACTTGAGGCTCTTATGATCCGTAAAAGCCTCGAATTGTTCCCCGTACAAATAGTGTCGCCAAATCTTCAATGCGAACACCACAGCCGCTAATTCCAAGTCATGAGTCGGATAATTCTTCTCATGAATCTTAAGTTGTCGCGAGGCGTAGGCGATTACCTTACCATTCTGCATTAGGTCGCAGCCCAAGCCTGTCTCAGAAGCGTCAGTATAAATCACGAAGCCGCCTTGTCCTGAAGGCAAGGCCAAGATAGGAGCGGTAGTAAGTCGTTCCTTCAGCAACTGAAAACTGTTTTCGCACGAATCGTCCCACACGAACTTAGCCTCCTTCTTTAGCAGCTTTGTCATAGGTAGAGAGATTTTGGAAAAGTCCTGGATAAATCTTCTATAATATCCAGCTAATCCAAGGAAACTTCTGATGTCACGAACATTCCTCGGCTGCTGCCAGCTTAGTACGGCCTCCACCTTTGTAGGATCCACAAATACTCCTTCCTCGGATATAACATGTCCCAAAAACATAACCTCCTTGAGCCAAAACTCGCTTTTTAAAGAATTTAGCGAACAAACGCTCCTTCCGCAAGGTTTCCAAAATGATGATCAGGTGTTTGCGATGTTGATCCCAGGTCTCCGAGTACACCAGGATGTCATCGATGAACACGATGACGAAGGTGTCTAAAAAGGGTTTAAACACACGGTTCATGAGGTCCATGAAGGTTGCAGGAGCGTTGGTGAGTCCGAAAGGCATGAAAGTAAACTCGAAATGCCCATACCTGGTTCGAAAAGCCGTCTTGGAGATATCATCTCCCTTAATCCTGAGTTGATGGTATCCTGACCTAAGGTCGATCTTTGAGAAAATCTTGGCATTCCGCAGTTGATCGAACAAATCTTCGATATGCGGTAACGAATACTTATTCTTTATCGTGGCCTGGTTGAGCATTCGATAGTCGATGCACAACCGCAATGATCCATCTTTCTTTTTAACGAATAAAACAGGAGCTCCCCAAGGCGAGACACTAGGGCGAATGAATCCTAAATCCATCAACTTCTGTAGCTGCTTCTTGAATTCCTCGAGCTCGGCTGGCGCCATACGGTATGGAGCTTTAGAAATTGGCGCAGTACCTGGTCGCAACTCGATGTTGAATTCAACCTCTCGTGGTGGGGGAAGTCCTGACAGCTCCTCTGGGAAGACGTCCGGAAAATCCCGAACCATCTCCAGATCTCTAATCGAAACTTGCATCGGCTCGGACTGGACGACACTGACTAAAAAGGCAGTGCCTCCCCTTCTCAGGTAATGTTGTGCCTTTAGCGAAGAAATCATCTTGCTTGCACGGACCGCCTTCACGAACTTGAATTCCACCTTAGGCATCCCTGGTGGAGATAACACAATCTTGCTTTCATGGCAAAAGATTTTGGCATGGTACTTGTGCAGCCAATTCATGCCTAGGATGACGTCAAATTCGGTCATATCTAGAAGGATAGTGCAGGCCGGATAATGTCGATCTGCCAAGACTACGTCCAAAGCTGACACGTAGGTCGCACAAATAGTGTTTTTCCCAATCGGGTTATAGACGTTGAGAACATTATCTAACGAACTTACAGGTACGTGCAAGAGTTCAACAAATTTTACAGAAATAAAAGAATGAGTGGCACCGCAATCAAAGAGTACGAAAGTTGCTTGGTTAGCAATCAAGATGGTACCTTGCACAAGCTCGCCTTTGGTCAGCTGTTTGACCGTGGCAGTGTAAACGCGTCCCGATGCTTTCTTCTGGCCGCTGGACTGTGGTTGTTGCGCCTGGTAAGAATGTTGTTGTTGTTGCGGTTGCGGCGGTGGTCGGGGGAGCAGAGGTGCTCCACTATTCCTTCTGAGGTCGTCAGCCGCCTTCTTGCGGCACTCGCGTGCAAAGTGGCCCATCTTGCCACAGTACAGGCATCCGCCTGTAAGAAGAGGGCATGCTTGCCCGGGGTGAGGTCGTCCGCATTTGGGGCAGACATCGCCCGCCTGCTGCCGGGCAGGAGGGTTGCCCTGAGGTCACTGACATTTTGAAGGAGGATATGGCTTTCTTCCACCTTCCTTGTTTACGAAAAAGGGCGGTCGCTTGGTTTGACCGCCAGAGGGATATTTCTTTTGATCGCTACCCGCAACGGGTAGCTTCTTGCTTTGGGTGCTCTTGGAGCGTTCCCAATCCTCGGTCAGGAGAGTGGCTGCAGCAACAGCTGCGGAGAGAGTCGATGGCATGCTGTTTAGGACCCTTGGTCGGAGTCCTTCCTTTAATCCGCGGATGAATTTCCCCGCCCGCTCCCGATCATCTGCGAATAAGTTGGGGCAATGACGCTCCAACTCCTGGAATCTGGAGATGTAGTCCACCAGACTTGACGTGCCTTGGCAAAGTTCCAAGAACTCCACCTTTTTCCTCTCCCTAGCATGAGGAGAAAAATAGTTCTCTAAGAAAGCCTTTTTGAAGGACTCTCAAGTAATAAGCGAATCTGTTGAGAACTGGATGTTCCGAGTTGTGTCCCACCAATGGCGGGCGACACCCAAAAGTCTGAAAATACCGAAAATAGTCTTCTTGTCTTCTGAGACTGTCAAAACTTGGAAAACTCGTGCTACTTCCAAAATCCAATTTTCAGCTGCATCGGGGTCGGACTTGTCTGTGAAGGTTGGAGGATCGAGCTTTAAGAACTTTTCATATGATACTGCCGCAGGGTGGCTTGGTTCTGGGGTAGGTACTTGGTTGTGCGCTTGATTTCGCATGGCGCTGGCCAATGCGCTCAAGGAATCCATGATGAATCCCCGCTGATCTGACCATTCGTCAGACGAACCCTCGTTCGACCCTCGAACCATCCTTAAAATACCTAGATGATACATAAGTCAATACTTGAAGGAGAAGAATAATATCAAAAAGTTTATCGTATTTCCGAGTAATAGAGATTACAAAAGCCTAGCAGTGCTGGTATAAGAGGGCACTTACAAAAAGTCAAAAACAAAAAACTGCCCATGGGTAAAAAAACCAACGAGTTTTATATCCTTTAGGGATGATGAGAGTACTTCCTCAAGTATTCTCTGGCGATACCCGTGCGCCTTAACCCGCACAGAGGGGGAAAATGATGCAAATCCTCATTCGGGACTCCTTGCCCGTGAAGAGGAATAGTGGGGGAGTAATGTGGCGAGGCATCCGGTGCATAGGGCGGCGAAGCCGGAGTGTACACCGGAGAATTCGGTATGTACTGCGGTGAAGCTGGTGTGTACACCGGGGAATCCGATATGTACAGCGGTGAAGCCAGTGTTTACCAGAGTATCTGATGTGTACTGCGGTGAGTCTGGGGTTGGTGTGTATATTTGCGAGTTGGTAGAAGGCATATGAGTGGGTGGAGCGACGTTCTGAGCACTCTCTAGGGGTAATATTTGTCCATCACACGATGGTGTGTCATAAGTACCCTGGACTGAGGATGCTGTGTCCTCCAGATCTTGTGCTGCAGTTGCCTTTCTATCGTATGCTTCCCTGAGTTGACAATTATCTATCGTATGTCCTTCTTCACCACAGAATTCGCACCCCATCTGGGCTTGCCAGGGGGATTCTGCTTCAGAGGATTCTAGAGAAGTGTGCCAATTAACTAGGACATGATTCAGTATACGACTTCCTTCCCGAAAGTGCACTGCTGCCCATGTCGCGGCTAGCGGTGCTTGGTAGGTATCCGGAAGCGTAAAGCCCCACGAATCCACAAAAGTGGGAGGGGGCGGCCTGCTGGTCCAATGATCTGAACCGGTAGTCGAACGCTCAAGTCTTCCTACCACAGAACTTCTGCCCCTTACAGAAAGACAGCGCGTTCTTCTTGCGCCTCTTCTGCGTCCCAATCTCTCACCATTCGGAGGGTTCATTTTCTTTGAACAAGAAAAACCCCAAATACTCATGTAAGGTATACTCTAGTCTAATAGTATAAAAAAAAAGAAATTAAATTACTTACAGCGCGATGCAGATGCTCGATGACCAAGAATCACTGTTTCGATCTGCTCTGATACCAAGTTGTAACATACCAAAATTTCGAACCTTATAATTTCCTTGAAATAGTTGGAAAATTCCTTTTCTTTACAGAGTTTATTTCTAAAATCAGCGGAAACGATTTCTTTAAAAGAAAAAGGACAGGTTTGACAACCTTGGGCACGTTAGCGAGAAAACAAAGATTTACCATGGACGATCTGCAATAATACTTAGAAAACAATTTCTTCTATTTAAAGAGAGTATCAAGTTTGTACAAAATTTGGGTTTCCTCAAGGGAAAACCTTATCAAAAACCAAAATGTCCAGGAGAAGAACTACGAGCAGAAACAGTGGATCCTTAAATCATCTCGAAGTCGCGCCATCGCCTGATGCACATAATCGTCACCTGTACCTATGAAATGGGTTAGTTTTGCGAAAAACTAGCAGGAGAGTACAAAGATAGAAATAACTAAATTAGGCATAAATAATTTATGCAGCAGGTAGTAACGAGCAAACTAAGCAGATAGATTGGAGGAATAAGCTAAGTACAACAAACTGAAAAGGGTGTGCATGCTCAATTTAGTTATTACTTGATAACCGGCCATGCAGGTACATACATGGCACGTGAGTCGAAACAGTCGAGTCCAAGCCGAGTGTTCATTATGTTAAGTATTTTAATATACCTCGGTTGTCTGACTGAATCCTATTTCTATGGAGACGACCGATGGTCGAGAGAGTAAGTCCCCAAGGCCTGATAGAGATGCATCCAACTTCTGCAGAAGTGTTAGGCTAACTTATGTAGCCCCTATCCCTCCCCCTAACCTCCGATGATTGGGGAAAAACGGGTCTTTTGCCCTTTTAAAAAGCCATAAATGGTCTGTCCATCGGAGTTGGTACCCTTCGTCCTCTCTCTTGACGAAGCCAGGTTGAATTGGGCGCGACGGGGTTTCTTTGCCGTTGCCTCATTCTTCATGCTCTAGTCCATTAGACCGAAACGAGCATCTTGCCTATGAAGGCGATCCCATTTTCTTATATGTGTTTTCAACAACGCGCACAAGGCACTAATCGAGGTCATAAGACTCTCTCATCCAATCGTCGTAGTACTAACATGCATCACATGTTCAAGAGTATACTTACGAGGAAAGGGATACAGGTCCTTAATAAGAGCCTCGGGAGTGTGTTTCGCAAAGATATAATGTTTTTAAAAAGCTATTTTAACATTTCAAATCTTTCGAAACGACACACAACTTGCCAACATATGCTATGTGATTTCCTCGAATCTGACAACTGATGATGCAGTGTCTAGGTGCTATGCAAGTCACGACACTGGTTTTGGTAAATGGGCTTCACAAATGAACCCATCACCCAACAACTTGATCTTGCCCCAGATCAATGTTTTTCCAAAAACATATCGGGTAAAAAGTGGAATAGGTATTCCTCCTGAATACGCTGAGTCTATGGTAAGGCAAAAATGAGAGACAATAATGCGAAAAGCAAGAGCCTGGGCGCGAAGCGCGACGGCAAACGAAAACAGGAAATGCAAAAGCAAAGGACAAGGATCGCGAAACCGCGTCCTTGAATTAAAGACAGTAAGTAGTAATCGCTAAAACAAAAGCCTGGGCACAAAGCGCGACAGCAATAGAAATAGGAAATGCGAAAGCAAGGACAAGGACCGCGAAACCGCGTCCTTGAATTAAAAATGTACTTATATACGTATATGTATATAAATATATCATTAAGTCCTTTCGATCTTTAATTATTTAAGCTTGATTTAATTATTTAAGTCCTTGTGCAATTTCTCCTACCTTGGGGTATTGCGAGAATGAAGTCGTCTACGAGCGTAGGTGATCGTCGGTTTAGTTCGCGGGGTGCGAACGGGCTCCGTTGCGTAACACTGCAAAAGTACGTAGTTTAGCATGCATAAAATGAAAATAGGTAGGGAGAAAGCTCAGTTTCTCCGCAATCCACTGCAGGGGTCATCGGTCCCTACAGTTGCGAAAGAGATCAGGGTATGGTCCAATGACCCATGCCATTAAAAGAGATGGGTGCAGAGGCCATCGGCCCCTGCCGGGTATCTAAAGGAGGGCAGGGGCCATCGGCCCCTGCCGTGATAATAGTAAAAGAGGCAGCACAGGGGCCAAAGGCCCCTGTCGAGCCTTTGCTCGACAGAAAAAGAGACAGGGGCCTCTGGCCTCTGTCGGTTAAAAGAGGGGCAGGGGCCAAATGGCCCTTGCTTGGTTTCCGAGGGGTGAGGTAGGAGCCTTCGACTCCTACCTCCTTTCTTAAGGAGAAGGGTAGGGGCCATCGGCCCCTACGTGGAAAGGGAAGGGCAGGGGCCATGGCCCCTGCCAGAATATTAAAAAGGGCAGGGGGCTCCGCCCCCTGCCTGCTAAGAAGAGGAAAGCAAGGGGGGCGGAGCCCCCTTGCTTGTCGAAAAAGAGGAAGGCAAGGGGGTGGAGCCCCTTGCCTGTCGAGAAAAGAGGAAGGCAAGGGGGCAGAGCCCCTTGCCTGTCGAGAAAAGGAGGAGGAAGGCTCGGCAGGGGCCGCCGGCCACCTGCCGGCCTTCCGGCGAGTCTACGGAAGAAAAGAGGGGGGGGGGGGTGTTTATCTGGGCTGCCGAGGGGAATGAGGTCGCCGGGAAGGTGGTTGCCGAGAAGGGAGCTTGCTGGAGAGGGGAGTGAGGGAACGAGGGAGAGATGGAGTCGGGGAGGGGAGAGACGAGAGAATGAGAGAAAGAGAGAAAGTGTCGGGGGGGGTCGGGGGAGCTTCGCAAGCCCTCCCCTCTCGTCTTTTTATAGGGAGGGGCGCACACAGGGCCGACCCCCTGTGTTGCCGGAGAAACCCCTCCCTCTGCGGGCTTCCAGCCCCTCTGAAAAGGGGTTTTCGAGGGGCTGGCACGGGTTGGATCCGTGTCGGATCTGGACCCGACCCGGGTCCGATCTCTTTTTTATTTTTTTTTAAACTGGTTTTTACATATTGGGTATATTAAACTATATATAAATATATATATATATATATATAGATTACATGTATTTTAACATTTTACTGTAATAGAAAGGGAATTTATGAGATAAAAAATATTTTTAAAGAACATTTTGATATGTTTGACCTTTGTTTTTTGAGATATTTTTTAGGTATTGAAGTTGTTTTCTCTCAAAGGGGGTATATATTGTCTTAAATGAAGTTGGTTGTTGAAATCGTTGCGAGTTTTGGAATATTTGATGAAAAGAAAGTTGACGCACCAGAAGTTATAAATGCCAAACTAAGATTAGAAGATGGTGTTCTTCTTGAAGATCCCACTCCATATCGCCAACTTATCAGATCTCTAAAATACTTATAAATTACTAGACCAGATATTATTCATGCAGTCCATTCAACAAGCCAATTTCAACATGCGCCTAAAATAGTACATATGAGTGTTATTTTATGTATTGTCAGATATATTAAGAATTCAATATCCAAAGAGCTATTTCTATCATCTTTTTTAAATTTAATTGCATATACTGATGCTGATTGAGGAAGTAATTCCAATGATAGAGTCTCAATTACGAGGTTTGTGTATTTTTAGGAGATTCACTTATATCGTAGGGGTGCAAAAAGCAGCATAAGAGCTCTCTGTCATCTACTGAAGCGAAATATAAAGCTATGACCACCACCACCACTATGGAGATCATTTGGCTACAAAGTCTTCTCAAAGACATGAAGACATAGGTATGATAATTTCTGATCCTATAAAGATGTGTTGTGATAATAAGTTCTCCATCTACATTGCATGCAACTACACATTTGACGAGCGAACCATGTATATAAAGATGGACTGCCACTGTTAGAGAAGAATATCTTTGAGGAATTTTTGAGCTACCATATGCAACCTCTGAATGTCAACTAGTTGATTTCTTCACAAATGCTCTCCCTCCACCACATTTTATGTCACTTACCAAACTTTCGGTAATCTCACCAGAAGTTTGAGGGGGAGGGGGTGTAAAAATATATTATATATGTATCTAAATGTTTATGTATAATATATAGGAAAATATGTGGGTGCATAACCACTTTCGAACATGACCAAAACGAACTTGCGCTGATGCTCAACGCAAGTTTGCATCAAATACACCTTTAGTGGCGACTTTTGTCGGCGCTAAAAGTCTTTTTGTGGAAACAATGACGCTGAGCGTCCATCGCACGTGTGATGGACGCCCAATGCAAGTTCGTTTTGGTCATGTTCGGAAGTGGTCATGCACCTACACACTACTCATAATATATATGTATATCTTTTTCTATGTAAATCAAAATATCCTCTAAGGGTATTTTGGTCATTTTATTGTCTTGATAGATCGTGCCCACTAGGGGCACATTTGTCTTTGTTATTTTTATTTTCTTCTTTTTTATTTCAATATAAATCAATTCATCATTGGAGGGCATAATGGGGAATTATCCATAGATCCATTGGGACATCCCCAACCCACCCTATTTCTAGTCGTTGGGGAGGCCCAACAACTATATGGGCCTCCTCCTTTCTCTATAGAAAGGGTTTTAAGCCCATCATTTATTATCCTTCTCTAAGAGGTGTTCCTCAATAAAGATATATTTTCAAAGTGTTCTTGCCCTTTGTGGCTCTTGTGTTAGCACATTAAGTGCATTTTGTGTTATTTATTTGTCCCTTTGTGGACTCAAAGTTTGTGATTGTTCTATTGCTCTTGTAATTCAACATTTGTAATATCTCTAACATTTCCCACTGGTTCATGACATAGGGATGTTGGCTATGATATATAGACACGTCTAACAAGAAGCCATACTTGTGTCTACATGACCCGACACGGGTACCGGATGTGGCATGGGTAAGTGTTTGTCTAAATAACTTTTTTTTTGACTTTTGACTTGAGGTTGAAGGGAAGAAGAAAGGGGAAAAGGAGGATGAAGAAGAAAGAGGAGGAGAAGAAGAAAAAGAAAGAGAAGGAGAAGAAGGAAGAAGAAAGAGGAAGATGAAGAAAAAGTAGATGAGAGAGAGAGAGCAAGAGAAAGAGAGAGACGAAATCCCCCTTTCGTTTCCCCACCCTCCTTTTTATTAAAAAAAATTCAAATCCCCCTCTTCAAAAATTTCATTCAACCCCTTACCATTAAAAAAAATTCTATTAAACGACTTTTGTTTTCAAATTTCTAATATGGATCCTAATGGAGAGCCACACATGATCCATACTCAAACTCTCTCTCCCTCTCTCTTTATATATATATCTATCTATATATATATATATCACTGTCACTGGTATTGTTGATATTTTGAAAATATCGCGATATTATCAGCTATTTAATGGTAGCAGATAATATCGAGAATATATCATGATATTTTCAAAATATTGCCAAAAACAAAATATCACGATAATATCGTGATGTTTTTTGAGAAAAATTCTTCTTTTTTTTTTAAATTTAAGTTTGCATTTCCTATTTTTTTGTTGCTTTTATATTTTAAAACCTATAAAACATGTTTCTTTATATTTTTGAAAGAAAAATAATGCAAAACTTATTATTTTCTTCGTTTTTTTGTTATTTATATTTTTTTCAATTTTTTAAACTCTTAAGATTTTTTCGAGATATTCCCAACTTTTTCTTAGATATGTTGCTTTTTTTGTTGTTATATTTTTTTGAACTTTTGAAAGTCTCTCCAAGAAATACCCCTGCCGAGAAATTACCTTTAACGATATAGGTCACTGATATATATATATATATATATAGGGAGACTGAAAGTTGTAAACTAGTATGAACTGAGATTTTCGTAGGGATTGTTGCAAATCTAACCCTGCAGATGCATTCGGCGTGGTCCATTTGCTTGTAATCAACTTTTGGATCATCTTTATCAGATCAAGAAATGTGATTTTGTATGCTTGAATACATATGAAAATTCTCAACCATTGATTTTCAAGCCTTAAAAGATCCTTCTTATACATCGTAATCGAATGATCTAAGTGTCTTTTTCTATAAAGCCAAGCATCCATATAGTGAAATTTTAGAAAAAAAAAACCTATGAAAATCTTAGTGCATACCAGTTTATATATTCTAGTTACCCTATATAAATAAATAAACAAATAAATAAAATAATATACATATAGTCGTGTTCCCGTATACTCATTTTTTGAAATTGCCGTGTCGTACCCTCCATACCCGTACCCATTTGACTTGATGTTGGCTTACATATGTATCAACCATAGTCACAAATATCAGTATCAGCTATTTCTTGGTGAGGTATAATATTAGGATATTATAGGTTTTCTAATAAATCTTAGGATTTAAAAAATTAAAATGAAAAATCCTCTTCCTTCATTCCTTCTTTCTTCCCTTGTTGCAAGGCAGCCACTGAGGCCCCTTCTTTTCTTCCTTCCCTTTCTCTTTCTTCTTTTCTTCCTTCTTTCTTCTGTTGCAAGGCAGCCACCGAGGCTGACTCTATTGAGTATCAAGAGTCAAATACCCCCCCCCCCCCCTTACGTTAAAAAGACTATTAAAAAGCTGATACCAAAACTACCCTTTTAAAAAGCTACTAACATATATCCTTTTCTCTAAAATCCAAAAATATCCTTACACTAACACTTTTGAAAAATTAACAGCGCTCGTCTGCTGAATTTTGCGATAGCGAAGATATTATCATGATATATATATAAATTTTTGATGTTTTCAAAATATTGCGATATTTTACATTTAATATAAATTTTCCATTTTACAGCTTTAATATCATGATATTTTCAAAATATCGACGGTATCTGGGACTAGTATCAACTTATACACTTTTTTAAGGAAAATAGCTTTTTGGCTCATGTTTATTTTAATAAAACATAAAAGTGGATTTCATAGGCTTCCTATTCAGTTTTGCCTTTTGTTCGTAGGCAAGGTCATGGTTTTCGCATCTGCAGCACTTGTGTGCACAACTAAGACACATGTTGCACGGTCACAACACTTGGTCGTGTCTTGTGTTCGTAGGAAAGGCCATGGTTTGTGCATCTGCAACACTTGTGTGTATCTGCGACACTTGGACTTGCTTCTCCTTCCCGACCAAGGACAGACACCAATACTCGGCCGACCTTCCAATGACCTCCCAGAGCTTGAGCTAAAGCCTCTTAGAGCTCAAGATACAAGTGGGACAAGGTCTGAAATACATAAAATGGCCAGAGACACACAATCAGTGAATACAAGGCCAAATACACTTAGTTTGTCTGGCTTAGAGTTAGTTTACAAGGTTTGCTACTTGCACTTGCGGCTGCCTTTAGTTGGGGCATAACGGTTGCTAAAGTCCCCTTAATGCAAAGGGAGGATCTCGGGTAATATGGTCCACCCCACTTGGCTGCAGCACTTTGTATTTGTGTATAGCAGTAGGACAACCCATGTTACAAGTTCCAATGCTAAGGGCGGTTAAACTAAAGTTTTCCATTGCCCTTTTGGAATCTCAAAACAACTAAATTGGGTTGAATTCAAAAGTCAGTAAGAAAAGAAAATAGTTCAATAAGTTGGATAAAATATACTCATTGGCATCACCATAATCGAATGACATAGATTTGTTCATTCTATGATGCATATATTCACACAACATGCTTGTTATGGTTATACTGAGATGATTTGATTGGTGAAGATTATGGGTTAAAATCCCTCCTTCTGCCTTAGTAGTTAACATCCCAACTAGTAGCTGGGCCATAATTTTTAGCAACATGATAATCTTGGTTTACTATTGTTTTTTAAAATGTTGAAGACTTTTCACTCCTTTTTCTTATTTTTATCATTTTATTATTTTTTTTCTTTCGGTCTCTAGGTGGTGCCTAACCTCTAGATGCCACCTGGTGCATTTGACTACTAAGCCCTCAATAATTTAAATCTCGTAAAATGTGTTTTTTCTTTATTGAGAAAATGCTTATGTAAAAGCCTTAAAGAATAAGGGGATCATACCCCTATTAATACATGAGGAAGGAGTAGAAGAGAGAGGCTATTGGGGGCTCCCAATAGTCATTGGGAGCTCCCAATGACTCTATGGTCAAAAAGACCATAGAGCCCCTAATGGCTCCTCTAATTACAAAAAATAGAAAAATAAATAAAAAGAAAATAACAACTATTTTAATAAATAGTTTTATTATAAAGGAAAATGACTAAAATGCCCCTATAGGGCATTTAACTATTACAAGATTAATAACTATATATATGAATACATGTATGTATACATAGGTATATATATGTATACATATATTTTAGCAGTCTTCCTCAAACTTACGTTGAAATAACCGAAAGTTTGTCAAGGAGGAAAATAAAATGACAGGAAGAGCTTTGGTGAAGAAATCTGAAAGCTGGTATTCTGATGTGACATGCGATAATGTAATAGTTCCTCTCAAATATTCATCTCTAACATAATGACAATCCATATCAATGTGTCCCATTTTCAATATGAACTCCTAGTGGAGGATTTATGTAAACCTCTTCACTTAATTCCTTGTTAAAAAAAGCATTTATAAAACCAAGTTGATATATGAGCCATTTTTGGATTGAAACAACTGCTATGAGGGTCCTAACACTAGTTATTCTAGCTACTGGGGCAAAGGTTTCCTCGTAATCAATTTCATATTCTTGAGAATATATTTTTGTAACTAATCTGGTGTTATATCTTTCTAAGGACCCATCACTCTTGGTTTTAACCTTAAAAACCCATCTACATCCTATAGCTTTCTTCCCTAAGGGTAATGAAGTTACTTCTCAAGTATTAGCCCTTTTAAGAGCATCTAATTCTACATTCATTACTTCAACCCAATGTAAATTTTTTTAACATTGTTATAGTGCGATGGTTCATAGTAGGATTGTAATGCTATTAAGCATGATCTATAATTTGGTGTCAAAGTATCATATGATACAAACCTATTAGGTGGAATAGAGACACGAATGAATCTTCTAAGTGACGTTTCTTCTATAGAGGAATCATGTGTATATTTTTCTAAGGCACTTGGAGGGTTCTCTTGCTCACGCTGGGTATACACTTGTATTGGTTTATCCATAATATTATCATTACTTGATTCAACGTTTTCAACATTAGAATGACCATCATTATCACCATTATCACTTAAGAAATTATCAATTAAAGAAACATCACAAGAGGTTAATTCTTCTTGTGACAAGAAATCAAATAGGAAGTTATAATCTACTTCCTCTTTTTCCTTAGTTATCTCAAATCCATTTTCATTTTCTAAAAAGTTCATATCCTTAGAAACATAAAGTTTGTTATTCTTAAAGTCAAAGCATCTAAAACCTTTTTTATTTTCTCCATAACCCATGAAGACGCATTCAATGACTTTTGGATATGATTTGTCTCTCTTGTGTAAAAGGACAAAACATTTGCAACAAAAAATTCTCAAACATTTATAATCAGGAGTTCTTTCAAATAGTTTTTCATATGGAAAAATATTTTGAAGGGATGATGAGAGCATTCTATTTATTAAGTATGTTGATGTTAGAATGGCCTCGATCAAAAAACTCTTTGGAACATTTTTAGAGATAAGTAAGGTCCTAGCGATTTTCATAATATGTCTGTTTTGTTGAGGAGTTCTTAGACAAGATTTTTGATGACAAATCCTGTTTTGTTTTAAACAATTTTGAAATTTATTTGATAGGTATTCTCCACCTGAGTCGAATCTAAGGATAAAAATATTGTTTTGAAATTGATTTTTAATAATCATATAGAATTCTTTAAAACAAGAAAATACACCGGATTTGAAATCAAGGAAGTAAATCCACACATATCTAGTGAAATCATAATAAATGTAACATAATATGAATAACCTCCTTTTGATATGACTGGGGAGGGTATCTCAAACATCGGAATGCACTAATTCAAAAGGTCTTTTAGAGACAAATGTTCTATTTGGAAATAGAATAGCTTTCATTTTTCCAAAAATACAATTCTTGTAAATTAATTCTTTTTCATTACAAATTTTTTTCCCAAAAGGTAAAAGATACATCTTTGAATAGCTTGGATGTCCAAGTCTTTATCTTGGACATAGTTACAAAAGGTTTTTGAAGGGAGATTTAAATATTTCATGTAGTAGAGATCTCTTCTCCTATGATCTTGCCCAATTTGCTTTCCCAACCGGAGTTCTTGCATGAAGCAACCCTTAGATGGGAAGTTGATTTCACATCTATGATCGGATATTTGAGAAACCAAAAAAGATTTAAATTTAATTTTGGAACTCTAATTTTTGGGACACAAAAGTTTTAAGAAGACTAAGGTTATAATACTTTTAATTTGCAAGGATGTTCCATTAGTAGTGAAAACATAAAAACTTTTTGAATTACTGCAAACATTAGATAGATTATTTTCATGTGGAGTCATATAAAAAGAAACTCCCGAGTCAAGGATCCAAGAACACATACCTGGAGGAGAGGAAGATGCTATTGCAACCCTTGAAGTTGATGGAGATTTAAGTAGTTGTTAGAGTGCCTTTGATAATTGGGTAAGTGAAAACATGTCTTCTCTTCTAGTGGATTATTCTTTCTTTGGTGTAGTTTCATCAATGGAAGCTACTTTGTTTTTGGAGGTATCATTAAGTTTGAGACAATTTGACCTTATGTGTTCCGGTTCATGACAATGGTGAAAAATGACTTTCCTATACCTACCATTATAGTTATTTTGCCTCCCAAAATGTGGAGGCTTGTAAGATTTAATATGATTGCTGGGTTTAGAGATGGCCAATACTTCATCTCTCCTTTTAACCATACCAAGATGAGTTTCTTCTTTGCAAACTTTGGCAATCACATCTTCCAATAGAAGATGTGAGGTTCTATGGAGGATAGATGATCTTACTTAGCCTAAGCTCATGTAAAAATTGAAAAAATATTCTTTTTCCATTTGTTCTTTCCTTAGTTCCACATCTTCACTAGCAAACCACTTGGGTTCAAGAAGAAATAATTCGTCCCAAAGTGAGCCAAGTAAGATCCTATAGATGTATTCAACATGATTGATTTACTAGAAATCAACACTTGGATCATGAATGTTTGATAGAAAAAATGGTACTTGAAGCCTCAAAAATTTATGAAAATTGTACGCCGTTGATTTTTGAAACTTATAAAAACCTATCGAGCTATAATTATACGAAGCTTGCCTTAGAGCGTGAAACTATACACTTCATGTTTGTGAAACTTTATGATAAATTCACTTTTGAAAAGTGGAAAGCTTGTTTTGTGAGAATGAACTTTTTTGATACTGTCATTTCATGTTAAAGGAATTGTACTTTTAAAAATTTATGATATATATATATATATATATATATATATATATATATATATAAAGAGAGAGAGAGAGAGAGCCTATTGATAGGTTTTCTGGCCATCCTCCACTTTTCTAGCCTACAATCAATTTACCGGGCTTTTGATGGGTTTTTTTCATGTTTCCTTAAATATGACTGTATAGATGTGATTTACATGCTTGATTTTATAGGAATAGATTCTTGGATCGTCCAATACCAACATGCAGATAGGTTTTTATAATATTTAAAAATTAACGATCTAAATTTTTTATAAATATTCAAGACTTGAAAAATCATGTTTTTTATCGAAAAAACATGATCCAAGTGTTGTTACCTAGCAAAACTTGAAAATGCATTTTTGTTCACAGTTGTCTAGAAAAGTGGTAGACAACTACCATTTTTTCTATCCGGTTGGTAAAACCCTTGAGGTCCCCCCATCCACTGGAGAGTACACCTAGCTTTGACCTTTCAGCAAGGAAAGCCACCCATGGTTTTTGAACTTATGGCGTCTCATCAACTTGGTGACATTCACAAGTTGCCCCTATAGGATGGGCGAATCCCTTGTGGGCTACTTCGCTTTTGATAATAAATCCAAAAGAACTGGGCTCTCTATAGCTGCCATATTAAGATCAGACTTGGGATTTGGTTGTGGCATTCTCACATCTGTAAACACCCCAAATTTTCCAAGTTCATTTTTGGACACCCCCTTTCACAGATGTCAACCTCTATAGCACAGTATAGGAGTCTAACCCTTAGATCCATTTCAATTTAGGTGTCATTTCACCTCATTTTATCAGAAACATTACCATTTTGCCCCTAGGTCATCCTAGATCCTTATCAGTTAGGCCCAAGCAAACTCATTTTAAGCTTAGAGGAGCTAGAATGTCAGTCATTTTTAGCTCTCCTGATCTCACAATGAGTAGACTCTGTTCATTTCAATTAAATTTGGTTCATTTCATGTGAAATGAGCTCATTTCTAGCTCGAATTCAATCCAATTGTCTCAGAGTTAGTCAATTCCAATAGATCCTATTCCTCTGTATTTAACTTGATTTCATCAGGAGTTCAAGTGGTCTATCTTCAGTTCAAACTTGTTTTCCCACATTGTTGGAGTTCATTTTAGCTCAATTCAGCTCATTTTAGATAGAATTGAACTAACACTAGCTAGGATTTAGCTCGTTTGAGCTCTGGATTTAGTTCATCTTAGTTCAGTTGACTGTGATTCTAGTTCAAACTCAGTGTTTTGTCCACAACATCTAGAATACTCTTGTTCCTTACTTTACTCTATAGGTAATTTCTCACCATTTCACTTAGAATTGTGTCTGTTTTCAATCATCTGGTCAGGGAGTCTAGTTGAGATAGTGTCCTTTTAGTTCATCTGAGTTCTGGAACCTTAGAACCCTGTTTAAACCAATTCAAACCTTGTTTTCTAAATGTTACTCTTTACCCTATTTCACGCCCCTGACCAGGAGGGCAAAATCGTCTATACTTGTGCTCATTTCTATTCAAAGGGGCAGTTCAATCGATTTCTAAGCCAGGGTAATTCCAGTCTGGACTCGAATCAATTCTTTTATCTAATATTATATCTATATCCGAGATCCAACTTATGTTTCAATTTGGACATTTGATATCTGATCCGATCCAATGTTGGATATGATGTTTGGTATCCATTTTCTATTTTGGACCTGGATCTACTCTGTTATCCAGGATCCATCTTGTTCTCAGACCTGGATCTCTACATTAGATATCCAGGGTCCGCTTATCAATCATTTACTATTCACGATCCGTTCCTCAATTTTTATTTAATATCTATGATCCATTTCCACCATATTATCTTGATTCGGGATCTGCTTCTGCAAGCTCATTATTGATCCAGGAATCCAGCTTACCCTTTTACTATCCAGGATCCATTTTAAATGTCTTATCTTTGATCCAGGATCGATCCATCATTTTTAAACATGGGCCAGATTCATTGTCTGAGATCCATATCCATTTATCATTTGAAACTCCGGATCCAGATCCGAATTCAAAACTTTCTTCCAATTTCAAACCTGGGTTTAAAATTGATCTTTACATTTTAATTTAAACCTAGTGTTTTACATTTGATATTTTGAAATGCCTTTTTCAGAAAAACAATGTGTACCAGATCTAGATTCAGATTGGATTTTGATTTGGATTTTTGTTAAGCTCGAATTTCAAAATGGATCTTAGATCCAATCCACATTAGATGGGACCCACCTAGATGGCATCACCTCTAGATCATTCTTTTCATTTTGTTTTTTTATTTGTGTTATTTCAGATAACTTGTTGATTTAGGACTTTGTTTTGCTTTTTATCTTTTAATTTTATCCTTTTTGTTTTTAACCTTTTATTTATTTTAAAATTAAATGTGGACCCCACTCAAATGGCGCCACATCTAGAGAGTTCTAATCCCTTCTTTTATTCAGTGTTTCAATTAGATTGAAAAAGAAAAAGTCAAAAAAATAATCAAATATGGACTCTTCCAAGGAGGTCGATTTCTTCTATTTTGCTAATTTTGTGCTAATTAGTTTCAACAAATATAAGACATTAGAGTCCCTATCCTCTTCTATTTTTTTTTCTATAAATAGACCCAAGGGACGTCCAGTCAAAGGGGCAAGAAAGCAAGGTCTCTCTTCTGTTGGCCTTTTTTCTTCTTGATTTCCCTTCTTTTCTTTTCCTCCTTCCCTAAGTGCCACCCCTCCTTTCTTCTTTGTTTTCTTTTCTTCTTCGGTTGCAGCAAAGGAAGGAGGAACCAGAGTCCGGTAATCCCTCTTACTCTCTCTTTATTTTCCTTTTTTGTTTCATTATTTTATATTTGTTGATTCCTTTTTACAACCATGAGAAGGCTGGAACTCGGTTTCTCATAAACCGAGTCCCTAATTCTAATCGACTACAACAAATACCTTCCATGCATTAGTTTGCTTTTTTTTTTAATTCATATGCATTATAGATCTAGATCTACATTATCTTTGCATTTATATACAGAATCAAGAATACTTAATCTTTTCTTTTTCTTTTATGCATGTTTAGATTAGATTTTATCTTGTTTAATAGTAGTGCTCTAAATCTTGATTCTGGCCTTCACATTAGCATCATTATTTTATGTGTTTATTTTTATCGTTTTAAGATGAATTTTTTATGAGATATACATCCGTATGTTTACGTGAAGCCAGCCAAATTTCATTATTTTTCAACATCTTTTGACCCATTTTCAAAAATAAAAGTCGAAACCTGTTTTCTGTACCGTCTGGTCGCTATTCGCAGCCTGGGTCAACTTGCCGGAGTCATATCTCCTTAACCGGAGATGATTTTTCAGATCCATAAAAAGCGACTTCTTCGTCTGCATGTCTAGTTTATTTCTGGTGAATTTGGTAAATTTTGATGTCCGTTTGCTATTTTATTTTAGCTAAAACCAGAACATGTTTTTCTGCACCGTTAGGTCGTTGTTCATTATCAGGGTCATCTTGTCAGAGTCATATCTCCCTAACCGGAGATGATTTTTCGGATCCGTAAAAAAAAAAATTTCATTGTCGCGTCTAGTTTATTTCTGGAAAGTTTTATAATTTTTCATGTCTTTTTGCTATTTTATTTTGGCTTGAAACCGTGATAGGTACAAAATATCCCGTTCTGCAGTCCGCTTCCACTTATTAATTTAATATAAATTTTTTATATATTTGTTAAATTTATTTTTTGATTACATGTTGTCTTTAGGGTTGTTAAGTGTGTTTATGTCAATTTTCAGAATTTTTAGATGTCACTTAATATTTTTTTTTGTTGTTTTCCAAGAACCGATTTTCTGTAGAATCCTGTTCTGCAGAAATAATGGCATATTCGACCTTTTCTTGTTTATATTATCGTTTTCATAAATAGTTTTTAAATATGATCATGTTCGTGATTATGTTAGGGTGCTCTCCATCCGATTTGGTGTCGATTTGTACTTGTTTAGCCTTTGTATTAGACATATTTCAAAACTCGTTTTTAAAACCCTGGTTTTAAATACTATTTTTGCAATTAGTCTAAATTTTTAGGGGTATTTTGGTCTTTTTACCTTCAATTCCAAAATTTTATTTTTTGAAATATGTTTAGTTTTATATTCTATTAAATCATGCATGTTTATTTAGATTATTTAGGGATTTTATTTTATGAATGCATGGGAAAGGCTTATTTCGAGATAATATTCTTCAATTTCTATATATTGTTGGATAAATTCCGAAAAGCCTACATATTTCTACAAACATGTTTTTTAATTTTGCTGGAAAGTTCAAGACTTTATTTTTCCTTTTTCTTTCTTTATTTTATTATGCAAATTCTCAATGTAAATTATAATCATATACCAAAAATAGTGAAAATTTACTTTTATGCATAGCTTAGGATTGCATAAGCATATAGTTTATTTTCTTAATATTAATTGTTATTGCTTGTCATGCATATGCACCTTTTAAATTCCACAATGATGAAACACGAATGACACATGCATCTTCTTCTAAGAAGTTAATAAACTTAATGGAATTCGTATTTGTGGCCATAGTCAGAATACAAATGAAATTCAAGTTTTATTAATCTTTTTTAAGTTACAAGAGCCTAAACACTTAGGTTATTCTCAAAATCCTTGCATACTTTCAAAATCTTTTTCCAAAACCTTCCTTTTAGGATTTAAATAAAGTATATTTAAAACATACTCGTGGCCATAGTCATGAATATGTGGCGAATTTATTTCATCTGAATTCTATAAGGCACAAAACCCCCTTTTTTATTGAAAGAGTTTTCTGAAACAAGGGGATTTATCAATGGTTTTTCTTAAATTTTCTTCTTAAAAGAAATTTTAGCCATGCATAATTTAGATTAGGTTGCATCCTGCATGGGCCCACAAGGACACTCGCCCCATCATTTAGTTCATTTTCAAAATATTTCTTCAAAAGGTATTTCTTGAACAATTCCAGGCATGCATCATATTCGCAATAGACGTTTTCAAAAAGACATCATATGGATGTTTACTTTCTTTCAGTATTCTAGGATTTAGAATAATCTCTTAGACAATTGAATAAAACAAGGCGGATTTAGAATAATCTCTTAGACATTTGAATAAAATAAGGCATATCGTTCAATCCTTTGCTCAATTACCCCTTCTTAAGACGCCAATAGCAGTTGAACCTCGTATCGACATACGAGTCTCATCTCTCAAGTTTTCTCATATTTTTCAAAACGGAGGCAAGTTTTCTAAAAACTTTTCAAAAGGTCGGTTGTATTGCAAAAGTAAAATTTTGCATGATAACAACATCCAAGTCCAAATCTGAGTCCGACTTAAAGGCCAACAAGATATAATCCAATTATACATATATATCCGATGTTTGAGCATATATACTTTAATGGGATCCAGGTTCGATAGAGGATCTATGCATCTGAGCCTGAATCCGACTCTGGATCTTGGTTCAGGTTTAGATATTCGAGTTCAGCTTTTATTTTAATGGGCTTTTTCAAAGTTTTTGCTTCAAACAAAAATTCTATGTAGATATAAGTCTAGACCTTATTAAGAAACCCATGTTTTATTTTATTTATGTCATAAAAAATAGATAGCACTAATCACATTGTAGTGTTGTTCTCATTTGAAACAAGTACTAATACCTTTTTATACTCTAATTATAAATTTTATACTGAATAAATGTTAAGATACCAATAATTTGTCTGACATATAGCCAGATACATAGGAAATATCCAATATTGATAGCAACCAATAAGTTGCCTACGTATTAGCTTGTGACAATCCTGCAAGATGCCTCTTGATCAAGAAATGGTAGGAATATTGGCTTTTCTATATGAATACCTAAAACAAAGAGTTTTCATGTAAGGGAGAGAAAGGAAATGCATGCAGTTTCCTCTTTCTTCTTTTAAAGACGTATATTAATGATCTATAAGAGAGGAATGAAAACCTTGTTAAAATGTATCTAATATATATATATATATATATACTGTATATTACATCAATACCCGATAGGGGTATTTTTGTAATTTCACATAGTTGTTTTAGAAAACAACTATTTTCGAATTTCATAAAATGTAATTTTCTTTTTTTATCTTTTAGAATTCTTTTTTGTATTTTTTGAGGACTAAAAGGGGCACCAACCATAGAGTCGTTGGAGCCCCCAACGGTCACAAATGTGACCGTTGGGGGCTCCCAACGACTCTATGGGAACCCCTTTTTGGGCTCTCCTTTTGAGGCCTTTGGCCATCCCTTCTCTCCTCTCCCTCTTGTATAAATAGGGGTGAACCCCTTGTATAATTTTCATTCTTGAGAGCTTTCTCTCTTCTCAATAAGAGGCTTTTTATATTGTTGCCTTCTTAAAGGCTTGTGCTTGTATTGTCCCTTTGTGGACTTGTGATATTGTCTCTTTTATTCATTGTTGTAAGTGCTTGTATGCACTCTTTATATTTCCGCACTATCTCATTACATGGTATCAAAGCCACTCGATTCTTGAAGGAAAGGTGTGGTTCGTGTATCTCATATTTGGTGAACATCTTCTCACTTCTTGGCAACATCATGGAGACAAAGATTGACCTATCTTCCAAGCTCAATGGAAAGAATTATATGATGTGGGCATCGACAATGGAAAATAATCTCAAAGGAAAGAAGCTTTGGGGTTTTGTCATGGGTACCGTTCCAGAACCTAAGCTTATGCTCATGAAGGTAGAAGAAGGTTAAGAAAAGGCCCTTGAAGGAGATGCTCGCCTCAAGGCCATTGAAAGTCATCAAAAGGAAGTGGAAGATTGGGAAAGCAATCACGCAAAAATCCTTGCGTGGTTTATGAACAATGTGGAGCTTAAGGTATGTGCTAATATAGCCAAATTTCGTAGAGCCAATGGGGCTTGGTCCTTTATGAAGGGTATGTATACCCAAAAGGATCTTGCAAGAGCATACTTCTTGCAAGAAAAGATTAGAACCACCAAGCAAGGTGATTCTAGCATTCATGACTATTATAGTGCCCTAAACCCACTATGGGATGAATTGGCTCTCTTGGAGCCAAAATGGGTTTCTATGGAAGATATTGATTTAAGGCAAAAACAAATGGAATAAGAGCGATTGTTTCAATTTCTTTTTGGGCTACGTCCCGAATTTGAGCAAGTGAGATCTTCACTTCTCCATAGATCTATTTTTCCTCCTATTGAGGATGCTATTGCCGAAATCACTCAAGAGGAGACAAGGCTTGGCATGAGTAAGCATATTGATGAAGTCCTTGCCGTATCAAAACCGGGTAACAATGTTAGAACCTATAAGCCTCTTCATTTTGGGAAACAAGGAAACTACAATGGAGGAAGAAAAATGATTGTTTGTCATTATTGCAATAAGCCGGGTCACATTAGACCTGCTTGTCCAAAGCTTGTTGGAACCTTCAAGCCTAAAGTGGCATCTCTTGAAGAAACCACCACCAAAGAAGATGAAGGCAAGAACAATGACATCAAAGAAACTCTTGGACAAATATCTATGGCTCTCCAACAAATGTTAAAAGTTTCTTCCTCCACATCGGGTGCGGCTATTGCTTCAACATCATCACCCGGTACGTATTCTTGGATCCTTGACTCTGGAGTTTCTTTTCATATGACCCCTCATGAAAATGCACTTAGTGATGTTTGCACCAATTCAAATGACTCTTGCGTCTCTACGGCCGATGGAACCTTTTTAAAAATTTCAAGTATTGGCTCTTTTAAAGATTCACAAAATTTTTGTGTTCCAAAAGTAAGAGTTGTTCCCAAACTAAATTTAAACCTATTTTCGGTTTCTCAAATTGCCGACCATGGATGTGAAATATCTTTCTCATCTAATGGTTGCTTTGTGCAGGATCTCCGGTCTGGGAAGCGGATTGGGCAAGGCCATAGAAAGGGAGACCTCTATTATATGGACCATCTTGATCTCCCTACAAACTTTTTTTTCTTCTTATGTCCAAGAAAAAAACATGGAAACTTGGCATAAAAGACTTGGTCATCCAAGTTATTCCAAAATGTATCTATTTCCTTTTGGAAACAAATTTTGTAAGGAAAAAGAAATTAATTGCAAAGATTGCATTTTTGGAAAAATGAAGTCTATTCTATTTCCAACTAGAACTTTTCTCTCATCAAGGCCTTTTGAATTGGTGCATTCGGATGTTTGTGGGCCTTCTCTGGTTATGTCTAAAGGAGGCTATTCATATTATGTTACGTTTATTGATGACTTTACTCGGTATGTTTGGATTTATTTTCTTAGTCATAAGTCAGAAGTATTTACTTTCTTTAAAGATTTTCATAAAAAGGTTCAAAATCAATTTCAAAGTAACATATCTATTTTAAGATCTGATTCCTGTGGCGAATACTTATCTCACGAATTCCAAAACTATTTAACCCAAAATGGCATTTGCCATCAAAAGTCATGTCCTAGGACTCCTCAACAAAATGGCCTAGCGGAAAGGAAACATAGGCACATTATAGAAACCGCTAGAACATTACTTGTTTCTAAGAATATTCCAAAGAAGTTTTGGGCTGAAGCCGTTCTAACCTCAACCTATCTAATCAATAGAATGCCCTCTTCTAAGTTAAAAAATGCTTCTCCCTATGAAAAACTGTTTAAATTTTCACTCGATTTCAATCGTCTTCGTATTTTTGGTTGCAAATGTTTTGTCCTATTACATAAAAGGGATAAGTTATTTCCAAAAGCAATTAAATGTGTTTTTCTAGGATATGGTGAAAATAAAAAATGGTATAGATGTTATGATTTTAAGAATGATAAACTATATGTTTCAAAAGATGTAACATTTCTAGAAGAAGAAAACGGTTTTGATAAAATAGAAGAAACAAATGAAATTGATTATATATTCTTATATGATCTTATTGATGACATACAAGAAGATTTTCTTGAAAACATAGACGATATTCGTGAGGTATCCCCTCTTGACATAACACCCCCAAATGATAGTGATTCAAATATAAATGTTCATGGTAGTGATACCAATATAAATGTTTACTCAAGAATAAATCAAGAAAATCCTATTAGTGCCCTCGAAAAATACTCTCAAATTTCTGAATCCACTGAGGAACCACAAGTTAGGCATTCTTCTAGAATATCAATACCCCCAAATAGGTTTGTATCCTATGACTCTTTAACTCCCAACTATCGGGCATGTTTAATAACCCTACATTCTTATTTTGAACCGGCCCACTATATTCAAGCTAAATCTATACCTCATTGGGTTGAAGCAATGCAAGTTGTACTAAATGCTTTAAAAAGGCCAATACTTGGGAAATAGTTAATCTACCCTCCCACAAAAAACCCATTGGTTGTCGCTGTGTCTTCAAAGTTAAAACGAAAAGTGATGGCTCTTTAGAACGATATAAAGCTAGATTAGTTGCTAAGGGATACTCCCAAGAATATGGCATTGATTACGAAGAAACATTCGCTCCCGTAGCTCGAATGACTAGTTCAGGACCTTAATAGCTGTCGCATCAACCAAAAAATGGCCTATTTATCAACTTGACGTAAAAAATGCTTTTTAAAATGAAAGTTTAAGTGAAGAAGTTTATATGGATCCGCCACCTGGAATAAATATTAAGCAAGGTCAAACACTTCGGCTTTTAAAGACATTATATGGTCTTAAACAAGCTCCTAAGGCTTGGTATGATCGTTTCAGTGATATCATGATAAAGTTAGGATTTCACTCTTGTTATACTGACACTGCTCTTTTTGTTAAACATGCAGGTTCTAGTATCGTAATCTTGTTGCTTTATGTTGATGATATGATTATCACTGGGAATGATCAAAATAGTATTATTAATGTTAAAAATATGTTAAAAAATAATTTTGATATGTCTGACTTAGGTTTTCTCAGATATTTTCTTGGAATTGAAGTTGCATATTCTCCTAGAGGATATATTTTGTCACAGATGAAGCTTGCTGCAGATATATGTTCTAAGTCTGAGATTTCTGATGATAAGAAAGTAGAGACTCCCAAGGTTATTAATGCCAAATTGCGGTTGGAGGATGGGGTTCTTCTGGAAGATCCCACACCTTACAGACAACTCATTGGGTCTCTTACCTATTTAACCATCACCAGACCAGATATCACTCATGCGGTTCACTCAGTTAGCCAATTTCAGCATGCCCCTACAACTGTGCATATGAGTATTGTTCTCCGAATCATCCGCTACATTCGGAATACCATCAATAAAGGGCTATTTCTATCCTCCTCTTTTTCTTTGAATCTTCTTGCTTATACTGATGCAGATTGGGGAGGTAATCCCAATGATCGAGTCTCAACTACTGGTTTTTGTGTCTTTTTAGGGGACTCTTTGATTGCCTGGCGATGCAAGAAGCTGCGGAAAGTTTCACTATCATCCACTGAAGCTGAGTACCGGGCTATGACAACCACGACAATGGAACTTGTATGGCTTTGCAGTCTGCTTAAAGACATGGGAGTTGATATTACCGAAGCCTCAAAACTATGTTGCGACAACAAGAGTGCCATCTATATTGCGAGCAATCATACTTTTCATGAGCGTACAAAACATATCGAAATGGATTGCCACTATGTTCGTGACGAATTCTTACGAGAAACTATTGCTCTTCCATATGTCACTTCAGAATATCAGTTGGCGGACTTCTTCACTAAAGCTCTTCCGGCTCCTCGCTTCATGTTTCTTCTTGGCAAACTTTCCGTCATTTCCCCGTAAAGTTTGAGGGGGGGTGTTAAAATGTATCTAATATATATATATATATATATATATATATATATATATATATATATATATATATATATATATATATATATATATATATACTGTATATTACATCAATACCCGATAGGGGTATTTTTGTAATTTCACATAGTTGTTTTAGAAAACAACTATTTTCGAAATTCATAAAATGTAATTTTCTTTTTTTATTTTTTAGAATTCTTTTTTGTATTTTTTGAGGACTAAAAGGGGCTCCAACCATAGAGTCGTTGGTGACCGTTGACCGTTGGGGGCTCCCAACGACTCTATGGGAGCCCCCTTTTGGGCTCTCCTTTTGAGGCCTTTGGCCATCCCTTCTCTCCTCTCCCTCTTGTATAAATAGGGTTGAACCCCTTGTATAATTTTCATTCTTGAGAGCTTTCTCTCTTCTCAATAAGAGGCTTTTTATATTGTTGCCTTCTTAAAGGCTTGTGCTCGTATTGTCCCTTTGTGGACTTGTGATATTGTCTCTTTTATTCATTGTTGTAAGTGCTTGTATGCACTCTTTATATTTCCGCACTATCTCATTACAAACCTACCCACTAAAAAACATGCTAAACCTATCCACTACATGTTTTGTTGGATTTTTGGTATTTTTTTCAAAATTCCAACCGTACAGATGTGATCTACATGCTTGTTTTTATAGGAATCAATTCTTGGAGCATTTGATTCCGATGCATGGATAGGTTTTTATAAGTTTCAAAAATCAAAGGCATACAATTTTCATAAATTTTTGAGGCTCCAAATACCATTTTGCTATCCAACATTCATGATCCAAGTGTTTATTTCTAGTAAATCAATCATGCTAAATACATGTATGTATACATACATTTATACATATATTTTAACAATTATAAATATAACAGTTAATAATGCTATACACATTATTCACTCATTTGTGTAGTTAGAATGGTTTCTGGTACTAAATTTGTTGGTGACCATGATTGGTTGCAAAATATTGGTTTCCTCTAAATTTTATAAATATTTGACTAGGGTGCTTGTTCAATTGAATTTTTCCCTGGTTGGTCAAAAAATTCACTTGATTGATTTTTATCTTTCATCGATGACTCAGCTAATCCAGTTAGGGATTATATAGTTTTAACTACAATAGTTTGTGCCAATAGAAGTTCATGAGAAGTCATCCCATCAGTCATAGTCTTTGTCTATGTCACATGGGTGTGGGTGTGGGTGTGGGCGCGGGTGCGGGTGCGGGTGCGGGTGCGGGTGCAGGTGCAGGGATTCGGCACTTCCAAAAAACCGGGTGCGGGGGTGCGGCAGGGGCAAAAAAAAAAAAATATATATATATATATATATATGGGGGTCGGGGGTTCCCCCGACGCGGGTTTTTTCAAATTTCATTTTATATACAGTTGCACGATAGCGCACCCATCTCGTCAGGAGAACAGTGAATGCTAATAGCCAGCAAGGCTACCACCATCATATTATCATTTATTATGGAGAGAGAAAATCCTTTACGAAAAAGAAGGATTAGCAAGGCTACCACCATCATTATCATTTATTATGGAGAGAGAGCAAGGCTACCACCATCATTATCATTTATTATGGAGAGAGAAAATCCTTTACGAAAAAGAAGGATTTTGAAAAGGCTACCACCTGTAATGAAAAGAGGCGGAAGCACCAATAGAGCAAAAGGCACTCTTAAAGAGTGACCACAAGAGTCAAGAACACAAGCACTAAAAGTGCACACACAAAACTCTCAAATGTGAAAATGACTTAAAGTCATAAGTTGGATATTATTGAAGAAAGAAAGAGAAGGGTGAAAACCCAATACATTTACAAGGGGGACCCTCCTCTTTATATAGAGGAGGAGAGCATAAAGGAGGACCATAAAGGGGGCTCCCTTCTAGTCGTTGAGAGCCCCAACGGTCATAAATATGACTGTTGGGGCCCCAACGACTAGATAGGTGGGGCCCCTTATGGTCCTAAAAGTAAAAAACTGAAAAAGAAAAAGGGGAAAAAGAAAGAAAAAAAAAAAAAGGAAAAGGTACAGGTGGAATTACCAAAACACCCCTATCGGGTTTTTGGTTTATACAAAACAGGAAAAAGCTATATTATGTATATATATATATATACACATATATATACTTATATATATACGAATGTATATATATAAGTATATATATATATATTTATATATACATAATTTAACACCACCATCATTATCATTTATTATGGAGAGAGAGCAAGGCTACCACCATCATTATCATTTATTATGGAGAGAGAAAATCCTTTACGAAAAGAAGGATTTTGAAAAGGCAAGAGCAGCAGCAGCTGTCTGTAGCTGTCAGCAGATTTTTTTTTAAAAAAAATTCCGCAGCCCATTTCATAGGGCAATTTTTAAAAAAAAAAAATCCAAAAAAAAAAATGGACCTAAATGATCCTGGGTGCGGTCAACGCACCCAGGATCGGGTTGACCGCACCCGGTGCCGCACCCGCACCCTTTCCTGCGTCGAGTCGCGTCGATGCGGATGCGGCACCCTGCTAGCCGAATCCCTGTGACATAGGTCTTTGTTAAAAATTTCTTATATTGATTAAAAACTTGTCCTTTGATCAGTGAAATCTGATATTCAATGTGAAAATTTGGATAGTTTGCTTAATTTTCTTTTATGGTAGTTTGGCCAAGTTGCAGAGTTTCAGTTTATTACAGAATGGTTTTACTGTATAATAGTCCAGGTGCTCACTCTTTATCCTAATGTGTTCATTGTTTATTCTATCTACAATTTTCAGGAATACAGGGCTGCAGGATGTCATACTTTGGCTGAAGGAGAAATGTATGCTGCAGAGAAGAGAAGGGAATCTGAAGCAAACATGCTGAAAGCAAAGGAAAGCAGTCAGGCTGTTGCAGGTGGTAAAGTACTTCAGCGTCCAAATCATCCTGTGAGCAAAGAGAAAAAAGAACAAGATGGAACCCCTGGCAGTGAAAACCATAAAACAAAAAGCAACATGGAGATTGAATCTGGAGGAAAAGATGCATCTTCTACAACAACAGGACAGTTTACAAGGTTACTAGATCAATGGGATATCACTGGGCTTCCTGGAGCAGACCTGTTATCTGTCGTTGTAAGTATTACTAGTGCTCAGTTCCAAGAAAAACAATTTGTTATTATCTTATCTGAACAAAAGCAAATGGCCTTGAGTTTCCCTTGCTATAAAGTTTGAGCACATGCAACTTATGTTTTGAGACTTGGATAACTTTCTTCACACAAGGTATATTGTGTGATTTGGGAAGTTTTGAAGTCAATTAGATTACCTTGGATTGTTTTCACCTCCCACCCTGTGAAAATGGCTAATCTTGAACAACCACGAGATAATGCAGGATTGTCTTTTTCCTGTACCTTTCTGGTTACTTGGACATTAGGAAATACTTAGATTCTATTCTCTTTTATTTTTATGCCTGATTGGTTTGGATTGTGAATTCACATATAGGATTCACTACATATGTATGCATCTGTCCGTATGTACGTACCTGTATTCCAATGTCCTAGATGTAGCCTTGTTTTAACGCGTCTGTGTTCTATCCCATACCTGTAGCCATGTCTATGAGACACACATTTGCTCTCAATTGGAGATTCACTTGCCAAATCACCTTGCATGACTTTTGAGTATGTATTCCAATGTCCTAGGTGTAGAAACCCTGTTTTGACGCATCTGTGTTCTATCCCATACCTGTAGCCATGTCTATGAGACACATTTGCTCTCAATTGGAGATTCACTTGCCAAATCACCTTGCATGACTTTTGAGTATGCATAATCCACATGTTAGGTTATGTATGTACCTGTATTCCAATGTCCTAGGTGTAGAAACCCTGATTTGATGCATCTGTGTTCTATCCCATACTTGTAGCCATGTCTATGAGACACACATTTGCTCTCAATTGGAGATTCATTTGCCAAATCACCTTGCACGACTTTTGAGTATGCATAATCCAATGTTAGGTTGTACTTACACAACCTAGATATGTATTTTCAATAATGCTTTCTAAGATTTGTGATCACAAACTTTGTAATTTTCTTATTTTTATTCTTTTCTCTCAATGAAGTTCCATGCCAATTTTTGGTTGTATAACTTGAATATTCTACCACTTACAATACTTCAACCAGTTTTACCAGACACACCAGTGTTGTGAAAAGCGTTGCGGCGTAGCGAGGCGCTCCACCAAAAACCGAGGCGAGGCGTAAAGCGTAAGCCTCAAAAAATTTTTTTGAAAACTTTTAAAAAATTATAAAAATATCTAAAAATACAAATAAATAAAGAAATGCTTTATTGATGAAATAACAACCAATAAGAAATAGAAAATCTCAAATAAGTACTAAAAAATATAAGATTAACATATAAAAGTAACTAAAAACTGATTACATAACTAAAAAATATATGAGATTAGCCTACAAAAGTTAAAATATATGAGATTAACCTATAAAAGTTAAAATATATGAGATTATTCTAAAAAAATATGAGATTAACATATAAAAGTAACTAAAAAATTGATTACATAACTGGAAAATATATGAGATTAACTAACAAAAATTAAAATATATGAGATTATTCTAAAAAATATGAGATTAACATATAAAACCTAACATCAAACCATGACAGAATATCATACACCTAACATCAAACCATGACAGTAGATGTAAATTTAGCCACAAAGAACTTAGTTATTGTATTGTGGAATAATTAAAGATTGATAAAATTGATTAAATACTTGGTATCAAGAGCATTTACATTATTATGCCATAAAATAAGTTTTTTTGCATGTGCACACAGTGTTCTGGCCAATGAATGGAAACTCTAAATAAAGTAAAGTAAAAAGGTAAAAAAGACATGAGAGGGATCCCCAACATGAAAAGAGATCTGATATTTTTTTATGACATAAGAAGCGATCCAATACAATTAGCCAGAATCCTATATATTCCCAAACCTATACCATGTGCCTGAAGTTAGACTATTGGATTTGATTCCTGAATTAGTTATACTTGTCAAATTATGTGTTGAAAACTACGTTTCTATAAGCTAAGTAACCAATGAAGCTATGGTTCTCTTTACTGATCCAACTGTGATTTGCATCTTTTTATGAGACAGCGTGCAAAATACAACACTCCCAGTGTGGATGCTATTGAGAAAGCAAGAACAGTTCAGCTGTTACAGTTGTATAGACTGCAGTGAAACAACCCTAATGTAACTAATAGCATAAGATGGACTAACCAACTTTGCAGCAGAAAACTTTCAAAAGAATAAACATATGCTTCAGAAATCTTGTTGTAAAAAAAAAATGCGCCTCAGGCTTGCGCCTTGAGGCACAGAGGACCGCGCCTCAAGGAGAGGCAAGCCTTTTGCGCCTCAAGGCGCGTTTTTGATAACACTGAGACACACATACATAGATGCAAAGGCATGCTCTACCGCAAAGTGTCCACACATACTCTTGCATCTTCTCTGTGTAAGCATTCCCTAAAATAACTTAAGACATTATCTTTTCAGTGTGTAAGATTGGGATTTGCATTTACTAAGCACCAGTTGACATCTATTGATAGATACAGGTGCCCATACAAGTGTGTGATTTTGTAGTATTGCTTTTAGCAATTTAATCTAGTATAAAAAATACACATTATTGCTTCAATAATTGTTATCAGGATAGCAAGCATTTTTTTATTTGATTCTAGACTTCTGCACTTTATTATAACAAATCTGGAATAATTTCTTCTCATGATAAGAAATATGAACTTCTAGGAGCTTGTGTTTCAATTGTTGACATTCAACTTATAGGCCAGAAAAATGGTTCTATAGCTTGATGGTATCAACAAGACTGGCTTAGTTTAGGTTTTGTTGCTTGTATCTGCGCTATTTAATATATTGTCTACCTTTGGTTTTTCTTCTAGATGATGTTGCATATTATGTTTGTTTGTCCTCTTGTTGGTTTTTCCTTTTTCAAATTTGTGCAGTAATTCTTATATTGCATTTTCCTTTAGAAATCATATCATATTCTTGTTTTGACTAACATCCTGATATTAAGATTATGCAATTCTATTCTAGGAACAACAACTATGCTGTCAGAATAGGTTATTGCCAGCACAATATCTTAAGATGAAGGAGGTGTTGATCTTGGAGGCTTTCAAGGGCTCTGTAGTGAAGAAATCTGATGCATATGGATTTTTCAAGGTTGATCCTAGTAAAGTAGATAAGGTTTATGAGTTAGCCACAAAAATGGGCTGGGTACAAGGTGAGGAGACTGCCAAAAGTTGATCTCTCCTAAGAATGTAAGTTATTTGTTGTATCATCTGCTGTAGCTTAACCAAGGCAGCGATGTCTTTAGCAATGGAATTGGTGTAACCACATAAAGTAATTCTTTTAGTGTACAGAATTAGATCTCTAGCCTTTCGATTCATGTACGATTGTTGTACATGTAATTTTCTGACATCCTTAAGATGGTTTCTGATATTTTCCTTGAGTTAATAAAATCATTTTATATGCAGTGCTCTCTCTCTGTCTTTGTGCATACCTGCAATGCTGTCATGAAAAGACCAAATCTATTTTGAATGGAAGAGATTGCAAGAGTGAATACTTGCGATCTTGGGAGGATGTTCATTTTATATATGACATACAATAGTTACAAAAATGCTGCTATTTTCTAACATCACTTAATATTCTCCTGCAATCTGGAGATTGGAGGGTTCATGGTAGATTAAAACATTATCAATTCACAGTTGATCATATTGTCCATGTTTCTTTCTGAGCTATTTATTATACTTGAAGAGGTGTGTTTAAAATCTTGAATAATATACTAATAAGTCTTGCACCTTCCAGCTACTTACCAATAAGAGCTCCTAAAATTGAGAAAAGTGCGAAAGTTTGAAATTTATGTGAGAAATTATTAAATCTCACTATGTTCGGTAGGCACGGCAAGGGATAGCTGGCTACCTCTGGTAGGAAACCTCCTAAGTGCAAAACCCTGTAAAGGGGTACTTTCAGATGATTAATCTTAATGGAAAGTTTTTCATGTAACAAGTTTTTTCTGATACCTTTGAGCCTGACTAGATTTAGTAGTAAACTTCTATTAGCATAAAGGCCATCTTTTTTACTAGGCATAAACCAATCTGCAAGTGATAAAAGCTTCAAAGAAGATCAAAAGAGAGGACTCTAGATGAAAAATAACTAGGAAATAAAATTACATTCATTTCTCTAGGCCTAAATTTTGTCAAGTTACTGACATTGACATGAGTATTGGGGTTGAGTAAAAAAGTTTAAAATGACAAATTCTCTGTAGTTTAATGTGGAATAACATAACAATAAACAAAATTAGTAGGATCTGTGACCTGGAGATGGTGCTCAAGGAGGTGAACTTGGCGAATGACAAGTCATTTTTTGTTCTGGCAAAGAGATTCAGGGAGGTGGTCTTCTTTTATGGATTCTATGGCAGGTTTTGCAGGTGGTGAGCGATATAAGCATATGGAAGCTGTGGCTGACCGACATCAGTTAGGTTCTCAGTCAAAAGATGGTCTTTTCTTGATTCATTTGAATAATAAACATGGCCTCAATTATGTCCTGTGCAGCAGACTGTCGAAGGTTTCAGGTAGAACTTTGATTTTATACATGATGGAAATTGAGAATGCCTTGTCAGGTGGAGGCTATGAGCAAAATCTTAGTTTCAATTCATTTATCAGATCTGTCTATAGAGGTATGTACATTGGATTTCTTTATGAGGAATGCTGTATGTGTCTTAATGCATATAAAAAGAGCTTTCGGTTTAACCTCTGCTTGCATTTGCATTGAAGTTCTAAGATCTTTCAAACCTGTGAGAGAGAAATAGAGATGGAAAATAATCTATACTTCATCCAGATTATTGAGTGTGAATCTTTGATCAGTTTTCTGTTCTAATTGTGCTTCTGAACATCACCATAATGGAGGTTGTCTTAGAAACCGATTGGAACCTGAACAGGAGAATGCTAAAGATTTGTAGTTTATTGAAATTAATAGCAAAAAGATTGGCAAAAGAAACAAACTTGCTCAAGGGACTCCAACTGGTTTGAGAAGTTGCAGCAAACAGATGAGGATCAATTAGTCCAACATAGTGATCAGGCGAAGAACGATCCTCCATGAATGAAGATCAATTCCCTTCTAAATTGTTTCAGACAAAGCCAACCCAGGGTTATTAGCCAGGAGGAGAGATTAATGGGAGCAATGGAATCTGTATACCAGAATTCAGTGCATAGCCGGTTTTTGTTATGAAGATGATCTAAATGTGAGGCTCACACTTTTAAGGAAAGTTGCCAAAGTTCCCATCTAAGATACTTTACTTTGCTTAGTTTTCACACTTAGCCCAGTCTAAGTATGGGAAACTGGTTTTTGTCCTAGTATTTACCCACGGCTTCTTGTCTAAGCCAAAAAGTACTAAGCTTGCTCTATTAGGCTGTAATTTACTTTTCTAGCTTAGTAGAATAGTTTTTCTTACTTGGAAAAAGCTCCTTAATTAGAAGATCCAGCAAGAGAAGGCATAATCTACTAGATCGAGATCTCACAGTTAGAGGGGGGATTCTGCCGAAGTTCCGATGCATGGCTAGATCTTTCCAAAATCTCTTATGTCTTTTACTCCTGTCCTTTCTTTTTTAGTTAATTGCATTTGCTAAATTTAAAACTTCTTTTGTCTGTTTTAAAACCTTGGTGGGTATCACCACCAAACCTTGGTGGGTTGACCCACGCCCTCTTCTCTCCCTTTCTCCCTAGAAGATCTCTCTCCTGTTGAAAATTTGAAGTTGGTCACAACTGAATTGAAGCACAACATTAACATGCAAACTCACATCATTTTATTGAAGAATGCACATTATACGAAAGGAAATGGAAATGGAAGGGGTTAGAAACCCTAATAAAAAGTACCCCAATCTGGTTGCCTCCTCACTGCTTTCGAAACCCACTTGTACTTTTTAGGATGTCTCTAGCTTCGTGTTTCGGGGTTTCTCAATTGGCTGATAAGAAATGGAAAGTTGGAAAGGGAAAGACTCGAAGCTAGAGAGGAAGAGGTAGGGGGCTTGGTTTTTCCCCATAGATTAGGGGGTTCATGCATGTAAAGACGGGCAAGGGATAAGACAGCGCATGAACGCGATGCAGGCTCCCTTTCACGTTTTATCGTTTATCTATAATGTGCCTTTGGAGGAAGAGCAAAAGGGTTTGTCTCGGCTCTCAGCTTTTAGTTAGCTTACAAAATTAATAAACCATGTCATTAGGATGCGAGAGAGTCCCTAATGAAGCGTGCGGTGATGTTGGTAATGGGTTCTGTCTCGATATAAAGCAGGTTATATGACCCCCCCCCCTACAATGCATGTTTGGGGTTCGAATGAGCACCACATATATAAGCACGTGGGGCTCGTATCCCCATGTGTGTCAGCATCACTGGTGTGATTGCAAAGACTTAAGTACCCTTTCTTGCCATTCTCGCCATGAAATGATGGTTTAAGAAAAGGATTAAAATATCTTTCATCCAAAAAAGGAAAATGACAGTTTGAGAAAAAGACAAAAATGTCCGCCATCCAGAAAGTCGAGGATGATGTTAACTCTTTAAAGTCCAAACGTTCTATTTGCACCATTTGTTGTAACGGGATCTCCCTTTGATGACACACCCTTTGCCTTCCTCTGCTGTCGCTGGAGTACCCTTTGTCATCGTCTGTTGTCGTCTGTTGCCATCAGAGCACCCTTTATCGTCGTCTGCTACCGTCAGAACATCCTTTGTTGTCGTCTGCGTAGTGATAACATCGTTGCCACCATCAGTTGCGTCTACTTTCTGGATGTTTCTCCTCCACTATCAGATTACCAAAACTTGTATCATTTTAGCGAGTTTCGTGTAAGGTTTCGTTATGCAAACAAATCGATTTATAAATTTGAATGCTAAATAACACCTATTTTCATACTGAAATAAATCAATTTGTACCTATCCACCTTCTGGGCATCGAAAAATAGTGAACACGATTTGTTCTTATGAATGCCAAACATTTCAACGATATGTACTTATGAAGGATAAATTTCTATACCGATTTGTACGTTGGAATATAGCAATGATTTATGCATTTAATGCAGTAGCGATTTGTACGTTCGATGCAACAATGATTTATATGTTTGAAGCAGTAACAATTTAATGAAATTACTATGATTTGTACTTAAGTTTGATAAATCGTACAAAAATGTTTACGTATGAAGCCCAAATGTTACAACGATGCGTACTTATGAATATATTGTGATTTTTACAACGATTTATACATTTAAAGCAATAGCGATATGTATTTATGAAGTTACCTCAATTTGTACTTAAGTTTGCTAAATTTTACAACAATGTTTACTTATGAAGCCAAATATTGCGATAATTTATAATGTTGGTGATTGTTTAATGAATGAGATAATTTGTATTATCATATACTTGGGGAGGCGGTTGTAACATATAATGATGCAGTTAAATTTATGTGTTGTGCAAGTTAGTAATGTCTAAAACTCGTCAGACAAGAAATCCTTCGTCGTTCGATGGGATGACTATTAGAAGAATTATCCACCAGTCCCATCTATATGAGCAATATGAAAGGTATCAAAATATAATGAAGATTGAAAATGATAAAGACAAAGAAAAAACGTTGAAATTGTATAATGTGGAGCATTATCCATCAGACATTGAGGTTGAAGAGCAAAAGAAGCATGATGAAGAACTAAAGATGAAGAAGGATGATGAAGAGAAGGAAAATCAAAGGAAGAAGGAGGAGGAGAATGAAAAACAAAGAAAGAAAAGGCAAATGAAGGAGGAGGAGGAGGAGAGGAAAATAAAAAGAAAGAAGGCGGAGGAGAGGGAAAGGCAAAGGAAGAAGGAGGAGGAGAATGAAAAGCAAAGGAAGAAAAGGTAAATGAAGGAGGAGGAGGAGAGAGAAAGGCAAAGGAAAAATAAGGAGGAGGAAGAGAAGAAAAGGCAATTGAAAAAGAAGGAGAAGAAAGAAAAAGAAAGACAAATGATGAAGATGGAAGAGAAAATGCAAAACAAGAAGCATCAGGATGAGGAAGAGAAGGAAAGGCAAATGAAGGAGGACGATGAAGAGAATGAAAGACAAAGGAAGGAGAAGGAGGATGAGTAAGAGAAGGAAAGACAAAGGAAGGAGAAGGAGGACGAGAAAAATAAGGAAAGAGAAAGGAAGAAACAGGAGGAGAAAGAGAAGAAAAGAGAAAGGAAAAAGCAGGAGGAGAAAGAAAAGAAAATGAAAATAAAGAAAGAAATTGAAAAGTAGAGGAGGGAGGTAAAAGAGCGAAGGAAGGAAGAAGAAAGACAGAGGATGGAGGGAGTGGATGAAGAGGAGAAAAGTTTGGCCAAGGTACGCAAATTGATCCTGTCTGTCACGATTTATTATGATATGTATTATTATATATAGTGATTACTATGATAGTAATTATTGTGATAGCGATTACTGTGATAGCGATTATTGTGAATTATTTACTGTGATAGGTATTATTATGTATAACGATTACTATGTTTGCTGTGAACGATTTACTATTATAGGTATGATTATGCATGACGATTACTGTGATAACGATTACTGTGATAGCGAGTGTGCAACAATTATTATTTATAGCAATTACCGTGTACAACGACGTGTAGAAGTACAAATGAGACTAATTTTGATTTGATACAAATAATATGTTATTTTATGTTATAGGGAGGTCAGAAGAGAAGTAGAGCACTAGTTGAAAAGCTCAGAGGACAGTGTCAGTGGCCTATAGTTCTATGTGGTATGGACAACTGAGTGAATATCAGAAGAATTGATTACGAAATATGCACTTTGGTGGCCTTGTTGACCAGCATTATTTTGAAACATGCTAGAACACCATGACCCACCTGATAAATTAGTGGAATCATAAGACAAACACATTCCAGTTTGATTCTTTTGAGATCACCATGACCCTAGAAGATGTGCGGATTACGTGCCTTAAGTGTCATGAAAGTGTTGTCCTATTATGTGATTCAAACTATAACACAAGGGACAAGTGTACGATCCTTCTAGGAATGTCGATGGAGGACTGGAGTCAATGTATTTCTAGTAGAAGTAATTCTACATCGATGAAAGTTTCTCTTTTTGTAATAAATGAGA
This sequence comes from Nuphar pumila, assembly GCF_984573655.1. NCBI lineage: Eukaryota > Viridiplantae > Streptophyta > Magnoliopsida > Nymphaeales > Nymphaeaceae > Nuphar > Nuphar pumila. The sequence goes on along the minus strand of NC_143261.1, from coordinate 82,733,223 downwards.
AGACCGGTCCGCTATATGTGCATCTAAAAGAGCTGACCAAGAGTTACGCGACTTTCTTCTTTATTTTTTTGGACTTACTTTATTTTCTGATTTGTCTGATTTGAGGATAAGTTACCTGTGGCTGCAATTCTTAGAAGACTTAGATAAAGTTGACAACTACGCATGGGGTGCTGCTATGCTCGCACACTTGTACAATCAACTTTACTGTGCGAGTGAGGGTACAAAAACTATCATAGGGTTTTGGCCATTTATCCAGGTAATTGTTTATTATATATTTTATACTTGTAGACTAAGATCGTTGAAGGTTAGTCTTACTAATATATTGATTTTGTAGGCTTTGTTGTGGGAGCATATTGTCGCTTTGCGTCCTCAGTATGACCCTACAATTTATGGTTTTCCAAAGATCGGTCGGTGGGCTAGAATAAATGTCAAGAAAGATAATGCTAAGTTTATTTTAGATGGTCTGCAATTAAATAAGGTAAATGGTTTAAAATTGTTTACAATCATTTCAGTATTTATTATTCATTAGTATAAATTATTGAAAGGTTTAACATTCTTAAGTAATCATTGCTGCAGGATTTTATCTTCGTTAGTACAAATTGTTCTAATGTTTAATATTTTTAAGTAATGATCGTTGCAAGATTTTGTATTTCTTAGTACAAATCATTATTGCTTGAGCATTTAACTTTCATTAGTATAAATCATTGCAATCGTTAGCATTCTTAAGTAATGATCATTGCAGGATTTTTTATTCATTAGTACACAACGTTATCGTTTTAGCATTTAACATTCGTTATTATAAATCATTGTAATATGTAGCATTCATTAGTGTAAATCATTTTAATACAAAGCTCTCATTAGTAACAGTCATTATAATATATTTAACACTTATTATTATAAATTATTTTAATATTTAGCATTCATTAGCATGAATAATTATGTCTATACCTAAACCATAATCTTCAATGTACAGGTTATGTGGAGACCGTATGAAGATGGAGAGGATGAGGACCAAGAGGTTGTTGCTCAAGATGCGAGACTGTCTGGCTGTGATATTTGACTGTTTAGCAATTATGAAGCTGACTTGCAGCATGGTAGTCAAGTTCTTCTACAAGCTGGCTTGAGACAGTCTACCCCAAAGCAACTTATGAAAGTAAGAAAGAAGATGAATAGTGGTGTGGTCAGGAATATGAATTGGCACGAACGCTTTAGGAAATAATTGGATAGCTGGAACAAAGGAGGTGTTCATGCCATAGCATATGATTATAAAGAACGAAAGTATGACCCCAACTATTTCAAAAAATATTGAGAACCCATGCGTCGAAATCTGGAGATTGAGAATAAGCAACATGGAAATATTGGGAACCCATGCATCCCTTTTGTCCCCCATCATGTCGTCTCCCAACATAGAAAACACGTCCATTAATCTTCATTGTCGTATAAAAAATAAGCACATCATTAAAGCATTCATAATTTACTCTTGACTTTGAATCTACCCAAAACATATTCACATCATATCCATCTTCATCCAGTTGCATTGCACTAAAGAAATCAAGGTCAATGCTTGATTTTTTCTGTAAGTAATCAACCAAAGAACACATTTCTCCATTCTTCATGTTATCTGTTCTCTTCCTTCTCAAGTGGTTTTTTAGATCTATAGGTGTGAATGACACATTCTTGTGACCACCATCTATATGCGCGCACAAATTATATATCTTTTTTTATATAATGCCGACGCTATCAGCTATTTCAATAATTGCAGCATGCGCTTCAGTTACTTTACGATGTGACCTTAACATAGGAGTCATAAATGAAGCTGCTAATTCATGGTTATGATCACTGATTAAAGTATGAACTACATAATTTTCATTTGGAAGTCTTCTTAACATCATTCTCGTTGAACATCCATATCTTGAATCTGTCTTGCTCCTTGTTGGATTTCTACTTGACTTCTTCCAATATTCCTTAGAACAAACATATGTTTTTCTCACCATGACACCCTGTGCATTTTTTGACTAAGAATACCTTCTAACATTGAAGCCAAATTTTGAGAAATAATCATTGTAAAATTTATATGCAGCTTCCTCATTATTAAATTGCATTCCTTCTATGAGAACAGAGTCAAGTGTACTATCATGTATATTTCCACACATTTATCAAGTGTACTATCATGATCGTCTACCTCATTATCGAATTGCATTTCTTCTGCTGGAATATTCAAGTCAAGAGTGAATCAAATGCATGCACCTTTCTTATCATGTGCATCATTAGTGCACATGTTCACTTCTTCAGGTGCGTCATTAGTAGAGATGTTCACTTCTCCATAACTTTCTAATGATTGAGATAGATCATCTTCACTGCAATCAGATGATAAGCTCACCACTGTCATAAGCAAGATATCAATTTGCGTTAGCCAGCACATATATTTACTATGATTTATTCAAGATGCATATAACAACGGATACCAATAAGGTTAAGCAAGTCAAAGAAATGATTGAATGAATCACAATATAAAAGCAACAACGATTTGTTATTTGCTTATATTATGCATCGAGTTGTTATTTACCATGCCAATAAAAGAAATGATTTGTCGTATATGTGTGTTGATGATAGCGATTCACGTGACAATGATTTAATTATATCTACGATGCTGTAAAGCGATTTTAATAGAAATCGCTAAATGAGCAGCGATTTGAATACGAAAATCGCTAACGCAAGCGTGTAACAATGTATTTCCGCATGCACACATTTTAAAATTCTTTCTACAAATATCTTATAAATTGATACTAAAAAACACATAATATCTTACAAATCGATACGGTAATTCAGCATAATAGCTTACAAATCGACACTACAAAACATATAATAACTTACAAATCGATATACATATCACATAATATATTACAAATCAATACAAAAATTCAGCATAATAGCTTACAAATCAATATTAACAAACAAAACAATATCTTATGAATTTGTAGTATGTTACTACAACCGCAATTTGCGTTACATTGCGTATACTGAGTGAATGGACGATACTGGATGGGGTAGAGACCCTTCCCCGCATATGTAAATAAGCATTTTTGTCAACAGGTCCCAGCGTCTTACAAATATCTTTAATTTTTCAACTGTCAAAAAGACAACATCCACCTGCAATAACAAAACAATGCCTTAATGGCACTCACGACGACATACGTTCTTCAACAATAGCATGATGACATGGAAAGGTACTCACGATGCCTTAATGACACTTGTTGGAATGTTTGTGCGTCATTGTTTTTTTCTATATTGCCTAACAAAAATGAAAAGGAAGAGAAGATTGTAAAAAGAGATGGCCGACAAATGCCTCTATGGCTCCCACCAATGATCGAACCACTCAATCAATTTATAGTTATCTCCATGAGGTAGGAACGAACTCGAGAATGTTTTGTAACACAAGGCATGAATGAGAAGGCGATAATGTGTTGTAACACAAGCTAAAAACCAAGGTGGGAACCTGGACTCGAGATGACAACAAAGGGTGCTCCGATGGTAGCAAACGATGATAAAGGATGCGTCGTCAAAGAGAACTCCTATTACAGCAGATGGTGCGTCGTCAAAGACTGATCCGCTGGCAGCATAGGAGTTTACTGCTTAGGACAAAAATGACATGTTTAGACTTTTTGAAGAGTTAAGATCATCCTCCCTTTTTTGGATGGAGGATATTTTTGTCCTTTTCTTGAACCCTCATTTCATGGCAAGAATAGCGAGAAAGGGTACTTAAGTCTTTGCAACAACACTAGACTCTGATGCTAAGTAATGCCGATACACACGGGGATACGAGTCCCACGTGCTTATATACGTGGTGCTCATTCAGACCCCCGAACACGCACTGTAGCAAACCTTGCATCTTCGGGGGAGAACACACTAACATCCTCCCGTCTCGATAGGGTTTTGTACTTCTCAATCCCAATCTTTCTTTTTATTTTTATTTTTATTTTTAAGAGACTCCAATATTCTCTTAACTACTCTCTCTCAAAGTTGAGTCCCGTTTCCTTTCTAAAACGAGAGAGAGAGAGAGAGAGAGAGAGAGAGAGAGAGAGAGAGAGAGAGAGAGAGAGAATTTACGTGGGCGCACGTTTGTGCTGGAGAAATATAAGGGCCTGTAGCTGGGATGTGCGTTTATGGAGTTTATGCATTTGAAAAAGTGGCAACTGCCAAATCCTGAATTTAGTGTGGATACAAAGGAGGAAGGACCTCACTTCCCATTCCAAATGCATAAACGCCCATCCCAGCGCCGGGATTCCAAACAGGCCCTAAAGGGAGATGGAGAGAGAGAACATTAAGTAGATAAACTGAGAATTTTACAGTGAGAGATAATGAAGCGAAACAGAGGAGAACAGAATAAAATTAACTAGCGTCTCGGGTACAGTGAGTGGCGAAGCTTACGACGCATCTTTATGGCATCTCTGCCATCTGAAGGCCTCTGAACTCTCTCTGACAAATCTCTGAACGCTTCCTGGCGATGTCTCTCTTTCTTTCACTCAGACTGCCAAAATCTCTGAACGCTTCCTGGCGATGTCTCTCTTTCTTTCACTCAGACTGCCAAAATCTCTGAAGTCTCTCTGGGATCGTGCTTTCCCGATTCGCTCGCGCATATATATATATATATATATATATATATATATATATATATATATATATATATAAACAAAGACGGGCTTCGCATCTTGCCATGCAAAAAGAGTTTGCAAGGGAAGCCCCTCAATGGAATACCCACTTGTATATCTAAATAAAAAAAAATACCCACTAGCATGCGCCAGCGACTCCCCATCGTCTCCCCTACGGCCCTACCACTACTACTACCTCTCCAACTACTACTACTATTATAACTAGCCTGGGCCAGATTAGGCTAGACTGCACCGTCCTTAAAAGGCCACAACTCCCTGTGTTCTTGAAACGAGTCCAAGACAAGTTTTCGAGTCAGAAACTCGGCCCACTGCTGACCTTCCGCAGGGGATAAGAAACTGCTGAATTGAATTCCAAGAGTAGTAGTTCCGTCAAAAAGAAAAATATTAGTAGTGGCCTATGTCACGGACATGCTATTTTGACCGGGTGTCCCAGCTGGTGACACGAACAAAAACGTTAATTCGAACACAGATTCATACCATCATTACCTTGTCTTTTGATGATTTATCTACCTTTGAATATATTTTTTCAAAATATCGTTTTTACAACTTAAAAAAAAAAAAAATCTTCTATTGACCATGAAGAAATACGGCGTGTTTCGCTAGATGAAACGATGTTGGATAGGGATGTCAATAGGTCTGGTTTGGTTCAGACCCAGTCGGACCAAACTCAGATATGATTTAAATAAGTTTTGGTATGCAACACACACACACGAGAAGGCACACAGTCACTCAAAAATAACTTTATGTGGTTCGGTTTGAGGATGAACCTACTTTCACAATAAACAACCTCTCTCTCTATATATACACGTCTTGAGAATGGTGCTTTTCCTTTTTATTAAGTTCTCAACCTGGTGCAAGTTTACAATTAAAAACTCTTTCCTTTGGTTTTTATTTCACGTTTACATGAACTTTCTATATAAGTAGGATCCTTGCTAATCAATTTACACTTTGGCAAGGGTTAGCCTGGATTTCTTTTATCTTCTTACTTTTGGAATCTTCTACACATCCATTAAGAAAGAGGACTCCCAATTTGAAACAGGGCTCAACTCAATACTCCCCCCTCAAGCTCATCTCTCCATCCAAGAGATTGAGATTGTTCCCGATAGCATTGAATTGCAGTCTTGAAGAGAGGTTTTGTGAGAATTTCAGCCAGCTGCTCCTTTGAGGAAATAAATTTGACATGTAGCTCATTATTTTTAACTTTTTTTGAACAAAATGATAATCTATTTTTATGTGCTTAGTTTTAGTATGGAATACAGGATTTTCCGTCAGATATGTTGCTCCCAAGTTATCACACCAGATAATAGACATGTCAAGCTAAGGGACATGCAATTCTCTTAATAAATAAGTGAGCCATGTAATTTATGAAGCTGCTTCTACTAATATTTTATATTTAGCTTCTGTATTGGATTGTTACTATATACTGATTAGATTTCCAAGAGATTAGATTCGGTCTCAGAAAAGTAAGGTAACTATTTGTTGTCACTAGGACAACCAGCCGAGTTTGCGTCTGCATAACCTTATAGTTGCATTTTACTTGATTTTTAAATACGTAATCCCAACACTATTTCTTCCTTTAGTTAACAAAGAATATGTTTCACATGACCCCAATGAATTTGCATATGTTCATGCAAAAATTGACATGCTTTATTAATTTCAGATGCAATGTCAAGTCAAGTAAAGGTAATATATTTCAGAGCACTCATTATGCTTCAGTATTACGTGGCATCTTCAAAATGATCTCCTTCATACTTAGAGAATAACATGTTTGTTGTCACAAGAGTTACAACAGGTTTGGCTTTAAACATACAAGCAGGGGCGTAGCTAGGATTCATGTGTGTGTGTGGGTTGGAAAAAAAAATTATTTGTGCAATAGTAGTCGGGGGTTCGGGTGCAGCGCCCCCGATTTTTTTTTTTGATATAAAATAAAAAATGGCTAAAATTATTAATAAAAATCTATTTCATATGAACAAATCAAACTATTTGCTGCAGTCAGGGCTGGGCTAGGACTGGACTGGGCTACAAAAATGGATAAAAATCTATTTCATATGGAATCAGGGCTGGGCTAGGACTGGGCTTTTTAAAACAAAAAAACAAAAAAAAAATTAACTGTTTCGGGAGGCAGGACTGCGCTACAGCCCAGTCCTGCCCCCCCCCCCCCCCCCCCCCCCTAGCTACGCCCTTGCATACAAGGTTGATTCAACACATCAAGTATATATTAAAAAAATCTTCAAGAAAGGAAAAAGATTGGCTCTCGATCTGCCATAATATTTTGCCCTCCTCACTCAGTACTTGCATTTATATTTTGGAGGTCAGGCTCAGCAAATCCCAATAGAAAGTACTAAACCAACACGAGTAAACTGAAACTAACATACATAAAACATCAAATAAATTCAAAACTAAAACTAACATACATAAAACATCAAATAAATTCAAAATTTCAGACAAGTATTCATTTCATATATACATACAGTTGTATAACAAGATTAAATTTCATAAGCCAATAATAATTTTATGCATGAGCATGTAAACCAATGCAGAACACTAGCTCTTTTATGCACACACATAACAAATCTATCTCAAGGATCAAATCAATAGTTACAAATATTGCTGAAACTACAAAGAATGTGGTTGATACTGTGTTACTGTTCGTGGTATTCCCGTAACCCTTCCTGACAGCTGGTATGAGAGAAACTGATGATGTTGCAGAAAAGATAGGTAAAATTCTCATAGCTTATCTATTTATCTGGCTAATTTACTGTAGACATGGGGCACCCTATGGCTATGGCTATGGCTATGGAGTGCGTTGTTTTTATAAAAGATAAACAGTTTGATCTCTTATTTAATTATGTCTCTGCATTTTGTACCATCTTCACATATTTGTTTATTTCAATGTAGGCGTTCAGAGATCTGAAGCAGCTGCCTCTGGTGCCGATATAATTTTCATGACAATAAGCGCCCTTGATGGTTGGACATCAGATGATGAAAAACTCCGAGAGCGGATGAAACATAATCAGGTAATCATAGTGTCGTTATAAATGACTAGTAATGTCATTATAAATGACTTGTCGCTTTTGTTCTATCTGTCACACAGACACACGTGTACACATTCAGATAAAAATACGGCTGTAATTTTGGTCGTGGTAAGGAAAGTTATGTGCTTGCTTCTGTTTGTTTTTTCTTTTTTAGTTTTCTCAATCTACTTGCCTAATTGAATCTGTTGTAATTGTTGAAGAAGCAAGGATGAATTTTGAACCTGCAACAAGAAAAAGAAAAAACTTGAAATCCTAATCTTGCTATAAAAAGTTTGGATTCATTGTTTTTTAAGAAATTAAGCATGATTCTGTTAGGGATGTAGGAAAGAGAAGCCGGCGCACACTAAAACTCGTGCTACCTTCTTAATATAAATATTTTTTAGTTCTTTGCAACATTCTTGGTATAAAACCATGAAAATTTGATGGCAGAAGAATCCCATCATGTTCCAACCATGAATTTGTCAGGTATATCTCCTATGAAGTTACATAACATCAATTCTATTCCCTGGAAAAGCAAAGTTTTCCCCGTCAGTCATAACCATGATTTGATAGACCATTGTTTTTCTTTCTTTCTTCTTTGCCAGCCTCTATCCTGCCCATGACCTGTGTGAGTGACAAAAATGCATTTAACTTGGCTTTGCATACATGGGAACTAACCAAGTAGTGTTACTTTGGACTATTGCCACCGTCACTTACCATGATCTTACACAAGTCACTGAGCTAAATACAAACTGTCATCACGTCTTCCCTTTGCTATTTCTTTTATTAGTCTTGCATAATTTTCTACTTGGGTCATCTCAACTGAGTGACAACAGCCCAGGCTTTCATGCATGATGCTCTGCTCTTTGCTTAAGCTGATGGAGATCATACTCAAACTGTATCTAGCTACATTTGAGGCTCTAAAGTCATCCTCACCCAATCAAGGCTTCTTTCCTTAATCCTTCAGATTTTAATGGTGTTGTCTGTTTTGTGTAAAGTTGCCAGTCAAGAAAGCGGGAGTGAGAAGCGAGACACTTAAAATTTTAGAAAGCGGGAAGCGTGAAATGACTTAAAAGTGGATGGAGAATTGTCTCGAAAGCGAGAAGAGAAGCGATCCAAAAGTGACATAGGAATCGAAGGAGAAACGAAGAGGGAAGTGACATAAGATTCGAGTGAGAAGTGACATTGAAAAAAATCTTATTTTCTATATTTTAAGCCTATTTTTTGTATTTTTTATTTTTTAGTTTCTTTTTATATATTAAAAGCTTTCCAAAGTTATTTCCTTATATTTTTTCAAGAATAACTATTATTTTCTTATATTTCTTATTATTTTTTGTATTTTTGCATTTTTAAAACTCCCAAGATTTTCCTAAAATTTTCCGAAGATTTTTCAACTTTTGAAAATCTCTCCAAGAAATACCCTCGCTAAGAAAATACCTTAAATGCTATAGGTGACTATGGTTTAATTTTTTTCAGTTCACAACACAGTCACCTGTATCATTAAAGATAATTTCTCAGTGAGGGTATTTCTCAGAGAGATTTTCAAAAGTTGATAAATCTCAGGAATATCTCAAGAATTAAAATAAAATAAAATAAATAAATAACAACAAAAAAAGATAAGAAAATAATAAGTTTTGCATTATTTTTCTTTCAAAAATATAAATAAACATGTTTTAAGGGTTTTAAAATATAAAAAAAACAAAAAATAGGAAATGCAAACTTAAAATAAATAAATAAAAAGAATTTTTTTTAAATATCATGATATTTTGTCTTTTGGCAATATTTTGAAAATATCACGATATATTCTCGATATTATCGGCTACCTTGAAATAGCCGATAATATCATGATATTATCATTAGACAGTGGTTCACAATTCCCATTAGATTTTTGTTTGTTCAATTCACAATTTCCCATAAAATGTCAATTCTCATAAAATAACATAAGGCAAGTCCGTCTTTGATTTAGAACTCTTTACCAAAAATGTGAATCAACTTTTGTACTGCCACCAATGAATTCCATGTAATAATAATATCATCAACAAATATAAGCACATAAATAATATTTTCATGAGAGCTTTTAATAAACAATGAGATAAACTCTTGACTCTACAAATTCCAAATGCACCAAGTATTCAAACCAAGCCCTAGGCGCTTGCTTCAACCATATAAAGCATGATTAAGCTTACAAACATGGTTTGAAAAGCTTTGCTTTGAAAACCAACAAGTTGAGCCATGTTTACCTCTTTTTTTAAAAAATAATGGAGAAACACATTATTAACATTCAATTGGTGTAGTATCCATCCTTGGCTCATAGCAATAGAAAGTACAGTTCCAACAATAGTAGGCTTGATTATAAGACTGAAAGTGTCAAAGTAATCTATACTTTCCTGTGGACTATATTCACCAATAGACCCATCCATGTGCGTTTTAATTCTAAAAATTCACTTTGCGCCCAACAATATTCTGAGTAGCATTAGTTAGAACTAAGGTCCATGTGTTGTTCCTCATCAATGCAAAATATTCTTCTTGCATTGTTTTTTCCCATTTAGCATATTGACATGCTTGAGAGTAATCTTTAGGCTTTGTTTCCTCAGTCAATTCACTAATAAGAGCTATAGTAAGAGGATTCTTGGCAGCAAAAAAAAAATCTTGGCTTCAAGGTATCATCTTGAAACATCGTCACCATAGTTCTTATTGGTTGACTCTCAATGAGAGGACTTTCTAAGTTGGAGTGATATCAACGATTAAATTAATGCCAGATAACACACTTGAATTAGTCTTGGATTCAGATCCATGAGTGTCATGACCGAGCCTTATAGACTCCTCACGAGTAGTTGTATGTGAATCATGGCCAGACCTAGGGGACTATGCATTATCTGTGATGTTTGTCATGCTGAAAAGTTCAAGACCTGACGTATCTTGCAACCCTTGTGAGCCACTTTGGCTCAAAACTTGGGGACCACCTGAGTTAAAGGGACCTGAGAGCAATCCAGAACTAGGAGAACCAAGGACTGGACCAATAGATAAACTACTCGATGCACCATTCAATTTTGACGAATCCTTGAGCCATATAGGATAACATGTACAATAAAAAACTCTCAATTACTCGTACAAAGGTAATTTGTCCAAAACAAACTCATATATAGGGAGACTTGTATTCAAGATTTGGACTCAGCATCCTATTGATTATATATATTGTAGTCCTAAAAACATCTACCTAAAATTGAACTCCCATTAGTGCAAATATCATCATACTCAAACCTATGTTTTAGTTCAACTACACTATTTTGTTAGGGTATATGAGGACACGTCACCCGCCTTATAATGCCACACTGATTAATAAATTCAAAGAACTCCCTATTGTGACTGCACTATGAAATATTTTAATATCATAGCCAAGTTGCTTTTCCATATTTCTGTTAAAATTTTCAAATCAATGGTATCTGTCTTTTGAACTAAGAGAAATAACCAAGAAAAACATGAAAAATCATCTCCCAATACCAAGTAATAATGACAGTCTTCTCTAAATAAACTGGGTGCAGGACCCCACAAACTGGCATGAACGATTTCTAAAGGAGAAGCAACATGAATGTTTGATTTTTCAAAGGTAACTTCCAAGCTTTAGCAACCACACAACTAGAACATAGATTAGATAAAATTCATGCTACTACTAAAAAACAAAGAATTAGAAATCCAGAACTCTTTAATTTGGATGTCCTAAGCGCCAATGCCATGCCACTGTAGATTTTTTGCCACCTCCATATGAAGCTAGATTTGCCTCAAGTTCTTGCCTTGCCATCCTATCCACCGGCCAAGTATATAATTCATGTCTACTGGATCCTTCGAACAGTTGAATTCGCTTCTTCAAATTCGTGACACAAACCAAACAGGTGAAATTTGAACACACCATTATTATCGCTAGTAAATCATGCAACAGACAAGAGACTCTTCTTGATGGCTGGGACGTGTAAAACATTTTTTAATAAAAAAAGATTTACCACTAGAAGAAAGCATAATGTTACCAGTTCCCAGTTTCCGTAATGGGAAGATTGGCTCCATCCTCAACCATGAACCATGATGCCTTCATGATCACCACTATTTTCAAACTTATTTATCGAGCTTTCATTGTCTGAAGTCATGTGATGAGAAGCACCCATATTCGGGCACCAGTTCATATCTACAACGTTGCTAAGATTTAGTGCAGTCATGAAGGCTTTGGGGATTTCTCCTGCCACAAAATTGACAAACTATACATTAACCATTTGGTTGAGACTATTGAGACTGAGGTGTTGTCCGCTGGCCACCTCCTCTATTATTATTACAATTCTGAAATCCGCATCCTATGTCGTGTCTGCAACTGCCATATTCACCACCTCTATAGAAGCCACAATGACCTTGAGTTTGCTGAGCTACAGACGCTGTGACAACGGATTCGCAAGCAGACTTTTGATTTGAAAGTTGAATCCAATTTTCATGGTTCAATAACATATCGAACACTTCTTAAAAAGAGGGAAGGGGCTTGATTATAGTGATGGTGGTGACTAAGTTCTCATACTCATTAGTGAGGACATTAAGATAATGATGCACCAAGCTAGCATCATCAATGGGTTCATCAACAACACTTGAAGATTCTACCACGTACATGACATGACATGGTTCAATTTCTCAACTTGTCACCTTTACTAACATCTTGGAGTTCCTTCATAATTTTTGAACTTGATTGTGATCCATAGGAACGTTCTAATGATACCCACTCTTCTCTTGCATAAGATATTTGAATAATCTAAATGAACACAACCTTAGTCAGAGTTGCTTTGATTCAGCTGAATGCTTCTAAACTAAATACTCAGGATTAGGACAGGAGCTCTCGCCTTCTTTGGAGCTTTAAACAAACTAAGAGTATAAGACCCACAAATTTTCAGTAAAAGTTCTGAATAAAACTAAAAGATATTTTATGTAAAATTATCATATTGACCCAAATTGCGAAACAAATGAATTTCATCAAGCCAATTATACTTCCTTGAGGATATATGCTCAAATGGTTAATGAGCCATAACTCTCTCCTTAGACAAAAGTAGGAAATTTTGCAAAGCCAATCCGCTTCGTCTCGTCGAGACGAAGAAAATGGTGCTCACATTTTTTTGCAAAAAATACCGTCGAAACCCCAAAAATATGCCAGCCTCACAAAAATATCTGACGGGCCCAATGAAAATATCTCACCAAAACATCTTGTGGGCCCCACAAAAATATCTAATGAAAATATCAAGTGGGGCCCATAGGAATATGAATGTCATTAAGTTACTTTGCCATTAAGTTTGGATCTTGGATCAGGTGAACTAACTGGATCAGATCCAGACCACATATGGATCCAAGATCCACAATATTTTCTATAAATAGGAAGAGACCCCTATTAGAAAATCGTCTCTCCTCACTCTCTCTCTCTATATTTTCTCTCTCTAGCCTCTCTCCTCTCTCTTGGTTCTAGCCTAAACAAATCTCACTTGCAGTAAACTTGGACATGCCTAGCCTAGGCTAAGCTCAGTTGGGTCAAGTCAACTTGACCTATGAGGTTAGACTTTCTCTCTCTTTCTTTATTTTGGTTTTAGCCTACGTCAAGCTCACTTGACCTATACTGAGCCTACTTGAGGTGAGCTTAGACTCACCTAACCTAGACCGAACCCAATTGGGACAAAACCCTTTAGCCCTGGCTGCTTAACCTACTTTATCATTTTCTTGACTAGGTTCAACCCATCTTACCTAACCTACTCCACTTGAGATAGGTTCAAACCCAATTGGACCTAAATTAGGTCCAATCTCATTTTAGTCCAAACCCCATCGTTTCGCTACGCCGTCTAGTTGTACAAGAGACACTCTTGGTTGTGACCGTATCGGATGTAAAGGACGTGTCGATCATGACCTAGGAGTCCCTTAAACATCGTGTTGAGTCACCTTCACCGATTCTTGGTAGGTATGCACTTTGATCCCTCTCTTTTAAGTTATTTTGTGAAATAACTGTCGTGTACAATAAGATTTTTCTTTTCGTACATGTTTCTTAAATAATATTCAGTCCTAGTCCTTAATTCACGCCCGCTAGGGCACCACAAGTTTGCTTCAGTGTTCACGCGCATAACCTTGCGACTATTGCTCGATATTTATGGTGAATTAAGTGCTATAGAGTCGTAGTCCTTGGATTACAACCATTAAATCATTGCAAGCTTGCTTCAGTGTCTATGCACGTATCATTATGACTAATTCGCTATTTGCTATATATACGTAAAAATATACATATACATTGCTTATGCATTTTGTCTTGTTGTCGCTTAATGGTGCCAAGACTCCTGCTTTCTGTAATATATATGTATTTTGCTTATGCATTTCATCTTGCCATCATGCCGAATGGCGCTAAGGCGCTTACTTTTCATAATATATATATATATATATATATATACTTTGCTTATGCATTTTCTCTTGTCATCGCATCGAATGATATCAAGGCTCATGCTTTCTGCAATTTACTTAGCTCGATACATGGTTTCACCCACCGACCCTTGCTTACACTTTTTATATTTTCGTCGCATTGTTATATAAACAGGCTCCCGCTTTTACTAAATATAGTTATGCATAATAAGCATATAAATGAAGATTACTCCCTATAGCCAAAGTGATTCCAAATGCCCTTTCTTGTTCAAGATATTATTTGGCGAAGAAACCCCTATTGTAAAAGTTTCACAATTTATGCAAAACTGCTTTTACATAAATTTTTAAGTCACTAGCGTATAACCTAACTAAGGCTTGGGTTTCTAATAAATCATAGAAGATGCAAAGTACGCATAACGGTGCATATTTATTCCCAAACAAACGTAGCTCTTCTTCTATCAAACATAAGAGGTGCTACCAAATTTTCTGACAAGATGCTCATCGAGCTTAAAAACGCCTAGCGCTTTCTGACAAGATACCCTCTATAGTAATAAAAATGTCACGCTTTCTTCGTCAAACAGATGAAGTGCTGTTCAAATTTCTAGCAAATTACCTTCTTGAGCTAGTATGAATGGCACAATGATGCCCCCGTTGTCAGAACCCTGCTTAGATGGCTTGTTCCACTTTCGCCTTCAAGGTCACCATACTCATAAGGACTGATACGCCAGAGTAGCCATTACACCTTGTTAGGTTAGTACTTGATGCGGCTACATATGTCGACCAGTCGATCCAAAGCAATAATTGTCTATGCATGCCCATATGAAACATTGTACTACAACAACACTCATAAGGGCCATTGTGCGAGAGTTGGTTATCTACCCACAGGGGTGAAGAGCTCGTGAAGGTCGTAAATGCCAAGAGCGAGGTTCTACATGCATATGAATAAAATATAACGTTATTCCCTAACCAAACAGGAACCGACCTGTGCTTTAGAAAACTGAGTGGGGTTTGGAGTATATTTTTCTTGGTGCAGAATGCACTGAATTGCCTATGTGGCACTCGACATCCTAATAAGAAAGATTATGTCATCGAACCCCTTCAGAACTTGCACTCATCGTGGCATGACAGTGGTGGTACCACCTCGAGTGACCTGTATGATGTTATGGACTAAAGAATTCAGGTAACCTCCTATCACTTGGAGGTTAGGAGGTCGGGTTATCCTTAAGATGTAGGGATTGAACTCTGCTACTAGAGTAGAAGGATGCATCAAAATCGGCCTGGTGGAGGTCTCTCAACATGAAAACTGTCGCCCCGCCATGGACAGGGTCATCAGACCTCTTGGGTATACAAAATACATAGCATAATAACCCCGAGAACATTGTGTTGATGCCGAAGTCATGTTTCTTTCGCATACCAGGGGGTGGATGGTTAATATCAAAATAATGCATTAGCTATAGGTACAATGAAGAATGAATGCATGTGCATTAATATTACTCATGCATAACCTTGTGAAAGGTATTGATATCGGTACACTGTTGAACCGCTTGGGCAAAGGACCCAAGTTTTATCTGCACGACTAGGCTAAGCTTGAAGAGCTCTTGCTTTGATTCATGGAATACTGATACACTAAGTCGTAGAGACTTGAGCTATGTTGTTTTCAATTACAGTATGAAGAGGCTCCTCATGTTTTTAAGTTTTATACTTGTTAGAATTGGAATATTTTTCTGCTAGACTAGCAATGGTTTTGACTCCGTTTTATGGGTTATACAAGTACTGAACCCGCAATGTAATATGCAGAGCAATGCAACATTGAGTTTCAGGGTTTCTCCATACTATGTTGGACATATAAAATCAGTTTTATAGAATACTACTTTACCAAGCAGTGATGTTTGTAATAAATAAACTTGTTTTGGTTTGCGTAAATGGAATACTTTATTGGTCAATGAGTGCTTGGCCATATAACTATGACTTGCCCAACATCTTCTAAAACTGACAACTAACGATTGTTTATTTTTGCTGCAAAAGACCTTTTCAAAATTCCGCTACAAAAAAAAAAAAAGAAATCCATGAATTTTGTCCAAGTTTTGTTTTGAAAATCCAGGGCGTTACAGGGAGGGTGCTAGGCACGAACCATCAACAAACTTGATTAGATCTTGGTTGTACATAAGTAATTCTATTTGTGAAAATCATAATAGTTAATTATTTTGATCAAGCTTGATTGAGACAAGGCTCGAGAAAGCATTCAACTGAATTGACGTGGCTGGGGTAAGTAACATATTGTTGGATGATGACGACGCCATTGCTGGTCGTTTAAGAGATGACGCCCACACAATTGTGCAAGATGAAAAAAGTTTCAGCTCAACCAAATAGACTTCACCATCATAAGCCAAACATGCGCTGATACCAAAATAAGTTTTGGTATGAAACACACTAATATGAGAAAGCACACAATGACACAAAAACAAATTTTACATGGTTCAGTATGAGGATGATCCTACGTCTATGATAAAAGCCTCTCTCTCTCTCTCTCTCTCTCTCTCTCTCTCTCTCTCTCTCTCTCTCTCTCTCTCTCTCTCTCTCTCTCTCTCCATGTCCTGAGAGAGAGGTACTCCTTTTTATCAAGTTCTCGACCTGGTGCAAGTTTACAATTAGAAAACTTCTTCCTTTGGAAGGTTTTTGTTTCACGTTTACATGGACTTTATATACAAGTAGGATCCTTTCACATAAATTTGGCTAGATTCCTACTTTGGCAAGGGTTAGTTTGGATTTCCTTTATCTTCTTACTTATGGAATCTTCTACACATCCATTAGGAAAGAGGACTCCCACATATTCAACCATCTGTAGGTCTGAACATGGCTCAACTTATTAATTTGGGATGGTGGTACTAGGTCCATACCTAAGTCCAATTAGACCCACTATAAGAGAAGACATATAAGGATTGCATGAGCCAAACCTGAAGATGGCTCCAATCGGACTAACCAGACCTAGAGTCAGTCCAATTGATCCAACCAGACCCAGAGCTGGGTCCAATCATACCAACTAGACCTGGACCATACCCAGTAAAATCATTTTTTATATCATTTTTATATTAAAAAATTGTGGATCTTTGTTGGAAATCAGGTGGGGCTAAGTCTGGTATGAAATTTCACAAGGCATACGTGAATCCATGTACTAATTGGACCCTTTGAGTCTAACCCAAATTCTAATAGGACCTCCTTATTTGTCACCAAACCCTAACACTATAAGGTTTGGTATAGGTCAGGTCAGGTCTGGGTCAAATCTGAACCGTTGACACCTGTAATGTTAAAGTTCCCTTTATTTTTGTGAGGTTGGTGTAAAGCGGTTGCACAAAAGACCTCTTCCATTCATAGCCGATTATTGGTCTTATGTCTTTTTTAGAGAAAAAATTGCAAACTTGCAAGCTGAACTCACATCTTGTGTCCTCATGTCCATGTATCTTTTTGACATAGGTAGTGGCTCATGTTGCCAGTCGAAACCGCATCTTTACGCGCATGTTTTTTTTTAAACCTACATTAGATAATTTTGAATGTTACCTAATAACCATCACTATAAGTTAGAATAACATATTGTTAACAATAAGAAAATTTCTACTTAAAGTCAACTTTTTAACCTTAATTCTGAAATAAGACCCTCTGTTTTTAGTTTTTTGATATGGGCCATAAGTTTCTTGAACACTATCAAATAGAGACCTAAGGTTAACAATGTTCATCCAAAGCAACGTTCCTGAATTTCTTAATATGGTAACAAGTCTTTGTTGGTAGCTTTCAAACAAACCGAGGTTCATATCCAGAAAATCTGAAATGTTAAGTGTGTTTATGGAATTAGGGGCACAAGATTTAAAAGATTCAAAGCAAACACGCAAACACACAAGAACACAGAGATTAACGTGGTTCAGATATAAACTTGTCCATGATTAAAGGCTACAAATTTTGGACTCGGGTTACCATCTTTGCAGTCCTTCTTAGGTGGTTCCATATTAGATGAGATTAGATTACCCACATTAGTTGATATCCTATCTTTGGTAGGACTCTTATCACCAAATATGTCACCCACATTTGATGGTAAGTGATACGGTGAATTAGGTATGTCGATCTCCCCTTTATTCTTATTTCTTCTAATAGTTTCCCTCAAGCTCAAGGTTCTTTGACTAACATTGAGCTTGTTACATGAATCTTTGAATCTTGGACTTGGCAATGACTTTGACAAAATATTTGTTAACTGATCTTTAGATGATATATACTTTACTTCTATTTCTTTCTTGGTTGGTTTATCTCTCACAAAGTGCAGGTTGATCTCTATATGCTTGCTTTGATTATGATACATTGGATGAGCTGCTAAATAAGATGATCTAATATTATTGCATCATATAATCGGAAACTTGCTTAATTGAACTTTCAGTTCTTGAAGTAAGTTTTGTATCCACGGAATTTCTATAGTAGAATTAGTCAGTGCCTTATATTCTATTTCAATACTCGACTTGAACATAGTTGACTGCTTGTGTGAGCTCCAAGATATCAAGTTGGGTCCAAAAAATACTGCATATCCCGCTTGTAAATTTTCTGACATCTGGGCATCCAGCCCAATTGGCATATGTGAAAACCAATAGAATTGGAACAAACATTTTCTTTAACTAGCAACCATGATCTAATGTGCTCTTAAGATATCTGAGAATTATTTTAACTGCTGACCAGTGCAGATCTGTTGGGGGCATGCATAAACTGACACACGATTAATTGCAAACAATATATCAAGCATGGCCATAATAACATATTGAAGTGCTCCTACTATATTTTTGTACAAAGTAAGGTTTTTGAATTAAGCTGTTTAATTAACAAAGCAGGAGACGTGGCCATGGGCAATGAAATAGGTTTTGCGCCTTCCATAAACACATGTAAAAGCTTATCAATGATATAGTTTCTCTAGGATAAAAAGACTCCTTTTGAAAATTTTACCTCAATACCAAGAAAATAATAAAGTGATCTCAAGTCTGTTATTGCAAATACACAACCAAGTTTAGCAATCAAGGTCTGAACCTACTTTTTAGAACTTCTAATGATTATTATATCATCTACATAAACCAAGACCATCACCATCACCATAAAAATGAGACATTTTTAAAACAAACAATGAAGTATTTGTTTTGGCCCCTTAAAAACCCATTATTTGCAAATGTGAGCTTAGTCTAGAGTACCTGGCTCTTGGTGCTTGTTTAAGGTCATAAAGAGCCTTTCTTAACTTACATACATGACTTGAATGTTTAGGGTCTTGAAAACATGGTGGTTATTCCATATACACATCTTCTGATAGAAACCCATGTAAAAGGCATTTTTCACATCCAGTTGCCTAATAGTCCAATTTTTTAAAATTGCTATAGTCAACATGGTTTGAATAGTTGTGGAGTTTGACTACAAGACTAAGTGTTTTAAAATAATATATTGCTTCCAACTGACTGTAACCTTTAGCTACTAGTGCCTTATATCATTCAAGTGTATCGTTAGCCTTTCTTTTAATTTTGAAAATCCATTTACAACCCACAACATGTGATGCATGTTTGGTTGGAGCCAATGACCATGTTTGATTCTTGATAAGAGCATCATACTCTGATTTAATGGCTGCACACCAGTTGTAATCTTGACATGCTTCATTGAAACTAACAGGTTCACTATCTTGGAGGGTCATAAATAAATAGACCAAAGGTATGAGATATTTGGATGTGGTTATATTATAAACTTTTGGTTTTCAAGTTCCATCCTGGTATCTAGTGACCATATGATGAATTTTAGTATTTTTAGAAATAGGACCTAGAATTTCTGGGCTAATCCAACTAGGTATAATAGTGTCACATGATGACTCTGGTCCCTTGGAATCAAGATGTTTAGGATTTGGACTATTTTCAGCTGTTAGGTCTTGAACAAACACTATTGGTTCACGAGGATCATGGTAGTGAACAGGTGGAGTATGGGTTAGAGGAGAGATTATTCATACCTAGTTTAGGGATTCTTGAGTCTCTTGGGATTTTGAAAACCGAGGTTTACTTGCATTTTTGAAAGGAAAATTTTTCTTATAAAAAATAACATGTCATGATATATATTTTCCCAGTTTCCAAGTGAAGGCAACCATATCCATGATGTTATGAATCATATCCCAAAAGCACACAATTTTCTGATTTGTAATCCAATTTATGTGACATGTAGGCTCTCAAATTTGGAAAACATGCACACCCAAACACCTTTAAAAACAAATAATCTTGTTTCTCATTCAATAAGATTTTCATAGGAGATTTAAAATCTAGCACTTTAGCGGGTGTGCGATTTATCAAGAAAAATGTTATACTAAAAACATATTACCAATAATGAGAAGGAATATTGGCTTATGCCATCAAGGACGACCTTGTATCCACAATATGTTTGTGCCTTCATTCCACACCTCCATTTTGCTCATATGTATGGGGGACAGTTTACATGATGCCCTATACCATGTTCCGTCAAAAACATTGAAAGAGCCTAAAACTCTACTCTCCAATCGGAGTGAAATTTTTTTAATCTAGTGGCTTGTAATATTTTTAGCATATTTTTAAATGCTTGAAATACTTGAAGACATCATATTTTCTTTTGATTTGATTAATCCAGATGTATTTCAAGTAGGCATCCATAAAGGTCACATAATAACAAAAACTATTTTCACTTATCATAGGAGTAGGTCCCCACACATTAGAATATATAATCCCTAAAGGATTAAGAACCACATTAGAGGAACTTTCAAAGCGTAAACTGTGAGCTTTACCCTTTTGACATGTCTCACACACACACTATAATTTATGTTCTTATAAAAAGGTAAATCATAAAAGTTAAGAGTCTTTTGAACCACTTTCAATGCAGGATGACCCAAATGTTGATTTCACTTTTCCACTGAAGTTCATTTTCCAGGATGTGCTTTTTTATTATGTGATTCAAGCTGCAATTTATAAAGCCTCTTTTCACTTGTTCCTTATAGGAGAACCTTTCTTGTAAATCGATCCTTAACAAAGAAATAATGAGGGTGAAATTCAAACACGACATTATTATCGGAAGAAAATCTTTGAACTGATAAAAAAATCTTGGCAATCTTAGGCACATGCAACATAATTTTAAGTAAAAAACCATTCTAACGACTAGTGAAACCAATATTTGAAATACCCAAACTTATTACATTGCTAACCTTTACTGCATCCGGCCCTTGATATTCAACATGAACAAAGAGATTATTGATGTCATTGGTCACATGATGGGTAGCCCCTAAGTCAGGATACCAACTCTCATCATTGTAGTTGAGCTCTGACCCAAATTGGCTTGCATGATATGCTTGCGAAAACATGTTCTTTCCAGGTGAAAGATTTGTATATTGATAATATGTTTTTGTTGTATGCCTTGACTTCTCACATATTCGGTAGGTCAGTATTTTTGATCTTTCACCTTGGTTATTATTTCTACCAATAAATCTACCTCCACCATGATTTCAACCTCTAGGTTGATTTAACCCATGGTAGCCACAACCACCACGACCCCTGAAAACAATATTTGCAGTAGGGGCAATCTGATCTGATTTGGATTTTTCTTCATCACTAAAATGTGCTTCTTGGATAAAGAGGAAACCATGAAGCTAATTTAAAGAAACGGGATCATGATGTGTTTCAATAGACATCTTGAAAGCCAAATATTCGGCAAAAAGGCCTTGAGTATCTGCATAACCATATCTTCTTTGGGAATGGGTTTTCTGACAATAGTAAGTTGGTGGGCTATGGCCTTAGCTCCTTGAAAGAAGTTATCAATGGATTTTGACCATTTCTTAAGATCCTAGAAATGTGATTTTAACTACTTGACCCTTGATCTTGAATGAACAACATATGACTGCTTAAGGGCATTTCAGACAGCATAGGAGGACATCTTGCCTATGACCTGATTATGCACGATTTATGACAGAGATGATAACAACCAACTCAACAAGAACAAACCTTGTTTCAACCATTCAGGTTCATTTCACTTGACCCTTCTTTGAACTTAGATGGGGCAAGTTTACTGCCATTAATAAATCCCATCAAATCATTGGTAATAAGGATAAGATCAAAACTGAGATTCTCATATAGGGTAGTTTTCACCATTAAGCTTTATGGCCAAAAAATGGTGAAGATTTCTAGGGGCCTGAAGTTGAATTCATACCAGTTGCAATGCTTGATGCAAAACCTGCAAAAACATAGTTTAACGTGGTTCAATTCGATATAAACATACGTCCATGATCAAAGACTCTCACACACTCTCTTAGCCTTTCTCATTCATTATAATATGTTTTTTACACTACAAGAAAAACGTGGATTGGCGACAGACGATATCTGACGCTAATCCGTCACCAATCCATCGCTAAAATGTTTAGCGATGGATTGGCGATAAATTAGCGTTGGATATTGTCCGTTGCAATTTCCTGGTTGCTAGTGAGCGACATAACTTATCTGTCACTACTTTCATCGCTAATTTATGATGGATTAGCGAATGTCATATTTCGTCGTGAGTCTATCACTAAATAAGCACTGATTTGGTTTTGCGATGGATTATATTTTGTTGCTAATTTCGTCGCTAAAATAGCGACGGAATTAGCGATGAAATATAATTTGTCACAAAACATCGAAAATTCATTGTTGAATATTAGCGATGGATTATATCCGTCGCTAATTTTATCACAAAATTTAAAAAAAAAAAAGTGCACCGAGGCATGCGCCTCATATGCCTTGAGGCACACGCATCGAGGCAAGGCGTGACTCAAGCCGAGGCATACACGCCTTGAATTTTTTAGTCAAATGAGGGTCAAAGTCCTCATTTGACAAAAAATTAAAGTTTTTTTTACGCAGTTTTAACTAAGTTGCTAGTAAAAAATTGGGACTATCCATAAGACACTGGGTCTCAAACATAAGCCCAAAAAAAATTTCTTTCACAGGGCGCTGCCCCCCATGACTCCCCGCTAGGGGCGGCCCCCCCTAGATCTGCGTCGGGGGGGAGCCCTTGGACCCCCCTTACTGCAAGGGCAAAAACTTTGAATCAGGCTCCACAACTCATTAGTCAAACAATCTGATGGTAAAAATGTATGCTTAAGGAAATAAGCAAATGCAAAAGCACGACAAAAAGAGGGCAGAGACCCCAAATCAATAATAGCAATTAATATACATAAAAAAAGTCTTTACTGGTCTCCTTTTCATACTTCCTCCAACATGTACTATGTCCCCCTTTTTTTATCATTATTGTTCAAGGTCTAAAAGTGACCTGCACAAACCATCTCAGACAACATTTCTTGATTATCTCTCTCTTCTTCACTTTTTCATTTTGAAAAGCAAAGGAAACTTTGTATCAAAATGAATTGGATAGAGTGAATGAAGGTTATCAAGTTCTGTAATATAACCATCTTTCACACAAGACAGGAAATTTTTTATCCGGTTAGTCGACATATCATATGTTTTTCAGTCCCCTACTTTCTCTTTTTAAATATTGTTTTTTATCAGCCTTCTGTTGCAGAATCTGGGTCCTGGCTACACTAACAAATATGTTAGAAAGGTAAATTCAAAGCATAGCAGTTCGCAATACAAGTTTGAAAAAGAAGTGTTGATCAACTGATTGTGTTGCAATGGTTTGAGCAACAAGTATTGAAAGCAATGGCGTGGACACTCACCCCCTTTGGAGAATGACAGAGTATCTTGGTGAAACATGTTCTATTGAGATTGATTCATCCGTAACACACGTAATCACAATAGATCTAGGAACTGAAAAGTCTCGTTGGGCATTGCAGCAAAAGAAGTTCAAGTTCAGTGGAAGCTTTTAACTGCTCAAACCTGGTGTCTTGATAAAGCTGTAAACTCTCAGGAGCTGACAAATCAGGTCTATCCCTTTGATCTCTATACTTGTTTAGGTTTGCCAAATGATTTCTTATAATTTCACATAACCAATGAAACTGAGTGGTTTGCTTGTATTGCTTATAGAATTGGAAAGCCCGGTGTGCTGTCATCGCAAAACATGATGGGCTCTGATCCATGAGAAGCATTGAGCCTTCCCCACATCACAAGCATTGTAAACTGGGGAACACAAGGAAAATGTATATAAATCAAACATGAAACTAAAACAATTACCCAAAATACAAGCTTATTAGAGCTTTTATTACATCAGAAATAATTACATAAACAAGGAAAAAATAATTTACCTGCTGATAAAGGAAAAGACTATCATATACTTGCATAATGTGCTTTGCCCAACATTTACCAAGTTCTCTTCCTTTTTTAATGTCTTTTGAACCATTAATAGCCTCTTCATATAAGAATCTCATCCATGTCTCATACTCACACAGTCCTTTTCTGATCCACCAAACCATTCATCTTCATACACATGCATGCACAAGCACAACAATTTTAACTGCATAACTTTTGTGATTAATAAAGCATACAAGCTAACGAAAGTTCTCAACGTCGAAGCATTAGTAGACTATAAAGCAGCATACTAATACCTCACATGTTTGAACTGGAAGAGTGTTTTTTTTTTTTTGCTAAATAGTCCATTAAACTTCAAGTGGACCAAACACGTTCTTGCATCCATCAAATTACAATGACAAAGGTTGTTCTCCTAGATCAACCCAAATTCATAGCCACAAAAAAATAAAAAGGAACTTGTTAATTTGGTATATGTGATTGGTGGAAAAATCAAACACATGGAAAGCACAAATTTGGAAGCATGCAAGAAAATTCAGCAAAAGTAATAGTAAGCCATTTGACTAGTTGAGCAGCCATCTTGGATTTTGAATTGAACAATACCTTCTATGTGGCTTTGCAATAGGTCATACCTCAATTGGATAGTCCAGCACAAATGTTGGTTGCACGAGTGTTGGTTCTACAATTGTCTCAAACACCTGGACAAAGAAAATCTATAAATTGGCAAAGATGGATATTTGGGATATAACTTGAACTATAATGGAGTAGATTACTAAGGAATTCAATATTTCATAGGAACAAACAGAAAGTCAAATTTTTACCTCATTAAGAACATGACCCACAGATGTGCACATCTTAATGGAAATTCTATCTTTTTTATCTAAATACGGATTGCTATCATAGTAACGAAGCCACTATGTGATATGCAACAAATAAATGCAACTCCAAAAAAAGACGTGCTTGCCACTACAAGAAAATTGTTAATTAGCGACGGAAATTAGCGACGGAAAAAATCTGTCGCTACTTAGCGACAGATTAGCTAGAGATAGAATCTCTCGCTAATTCGCGACGGATTAGCGAGGAAACAAATTTTATCGCTAATTTGTCGCTACTTAACGACGGATTAGCGACTAAATTTTTTGTCGCTACTTTTTATTACAAGAACACCATTTTAGCGATGGATTTAGAGAGGGAACTCTGTCGTCGCTAATCCGTCGCTAATTAGCGACGGCGTAGCGACAGAATATATTCTGTCGTGTTTTTTGTATTTTGATTTAGCGACGGCTTAGCGACGGAATGTTGTCGTCGCTAAATGTCGCGTAAATCCCTAATCCCATCCCTCTTTCTCTTTTTCCTGTTTCGCTGTATTGCTCCCGCCCGCCGCCCTCTCCCTCCCGCCGCCCGTCGGCTCTCGCCACCGTCCGGCCGCCGCCGCCTCGCCGACGATCCTCGCTGCCGACCTCCCTGCTTGGCTAGCGGCTGCGCCAGGGACCCCGAGCACCGGCGACCCGCCGCCGACCTCTTCCTCCTCCCTGATGTTCCTCCCTGTGGCTGCTGCCGGGAGGTGTTGTCTCCCCTTCGGTCGCCGGCGACTCGCAACCGGCGTCCTCAGCCGCCGACGACCGACGATCCTCCCTGCAGCCACCTCTTCGCCTCCGCTCTGAGTTTCGGCGACCCAGTGGCCCCCGAGCTTCGCTCCAGGTCTCCCTCTCTCTGCTGTCGACTGCGCCGGCCACCGGCGACCTCGCCAGCCGCCGCTCCCTGTGCTTTCCGGCAGGGGGGGTCGACCCCCTGCCGGAAACGCAGGGGGTCGACCCCCCTGCCGTAAAGGCACGGCAGGGGGTCAACCCCCCATGCCGGAACTGCCTTTCCGGCAGGGGGTTTAACCCCCTTCCCTGCCGGAAAGGCAGGGGGTTTAACCCCCTGTCGTGCTTTCAAACTAACAAATTGAAAACAAACTAACAAATTGAAAACAAATTGTTGTATTTGAAAATCATGTCGATAAAAGTAGAACTATTCTTAAATTTTTGTGGAAATCAAAATCCACTACTGAACTATGATAAATCAAGCTACTGATTTGCAATTTGTCAAACTGCTGTAAAAAGATTGAATCAAACTACTGGAAATTATAATAAATATGCTGTCATAAAATCAACTGCTAAAAAGAATGTCTAACTGCTGATATATATATAAAAAATTGACTATTTGCTGATAAAAATTTACTATTCCTTTGCTAAGTAGTTCAGATTAGAAATTGTCTATGACTTTATGTTAGTCGACTGGTTCAACATGTTATAGCTGGTTTGTTAAATTAGCATCTTCTAGTTAGATTTGGTTTAACATATATACTGTTTTTCTTTTCTCTTCTTTCAATTAGTTAGAGTTGTTTTAATTTGTTTTAATTTTTTTAGTTAGTGTTTCATCTTGTTTCATGATTAGTTAGTTTGTTACTTAATTTGTTTTGTTTTTGTGCAGATTTTTCAACGAAACCAACTCGTGCTCGGCCACCTGTGGTAAGTAAATGACAAAAACAATGCAAATCGGGTAAATACCCGTGGTGAGTAAGTGATGCAAACGTATCACATGTTATTTAATTTATTGAATGCAGCACTTTATTGTTCACACACTCACTTAGTTGTTGATATCTAGGACCGCTTTGTTGGAGTTCGGAGATCATGCTGAGCATGATTTTAATGTAGAAATATGGAAGTGTTCTCATTTTTGGAGTACGGAGTCCATGCTAAGCATGGTAGTAGTTAGTGAGATATTGAAGTGTGTTTGCTGCAGGTACATGTTTTCCATTTATTTGATATGAATGATTATGATGTATTGCAATGTTTAATGTAATTGTATCCATGCTTGCATGTAGTTACTTTCAATTTGATTTTGACTTCCATGTGAAATTTTATAATAAAAGCATGCTTCAAATGATTGTATCGTGTCATTAATAGTTTGCACATGAAAATATTAAGTTATCAATGCATGCATCAAAATTCTTGTTATTGTTTGACATAGTATATTGCATGATAAATTTGATATTTTCTTCATCGTAGCATTCTGATTGTTTTTTCTTAATTCGTTAGGATACTATTCGTAACATCATACGACAGAATGAATGCAAACCGTGAATAGATGTACCGTAGGATAGTGGACAATGAGTTATCGCATGAATATATGGATGGTGTCGATAGTTTTATTGAATTTGCAACGGCGAGTGTCAGTACGGTAGATCCCACAGGTCGGATTAGGTGTCCCTGCAAGATTTGTAAGAATAATCGATTTGTAGAACCTCATGGCGTTAGACATCACCTATACAGGAAGGGTTTTGTGAGTGATTATCAGAACTGGACGTTTCATGGAGAAGAATTTAGAAACGATTTTGATGCACGGGTGAATGTGGTGCACGATAATCCATATACGAATTTGATATTTGATGCTGCAGGAACAGAACTGGGTTCTGCTATGATTTCTAGTGATGTAAGAACTGCCGTAGATGAAGAATCACCAAACGATGCAGCTAGTAGATTTTATGATTTACTTAAAGATGCTGATGAGCCACTTTGGAACGGTTGTGAGAGTCACACTATCTTGTCTGCAGTTCTTCAACTAATGAATTTGAAGTCCGAGTATAATTTGAGTCAATCATGTTTTGACCGTTTGTGCATGATTGTGAAGAGTATGTTGCCTAAAGATGAGAAATTGCCACAAAATTTCTATCGTGCGAAAGTTATGGTCAACGCTCTAGGTATGGGTTACAAAAAGATTGATGCTTGTCCAAATCACTGCATGTTGTATTTCAAGGAGCAGGAAAACGACATATCATGCCCGTCATGTGGGCATCCTCGGTTCAAGCCAAAGACAAGAGGCAATGGTAGCACGAGATCAAAGGAAGTTTCATACAAGTCGCTCTGCTACTTTCCTATCACTCCTAGATTGCAGCGATTGTACATGTCTTCAAAGACAGCTAAACACATGAGATGGCATGCAAATAAAGTTCGACACGATGAAAACAAGATCACGCATCCTGTTGACGCTGAAGCTTGGAAGCACTTTGATCGTACTCATCAGAACTTTGCAATGGAAGTGCGAAATGTTAGACTCGGTCTATGTACAGATGGATTTAATCCATTTGGGGGTAGATCAACTCCATACTCATGCTGGCCAGTATTTGTAACTCCATACAACCTTCCACCAAACTTGTGTATGAAACGTCCAAATCTTTTCTTGTCTCTGTTGATCCCTGGTCCGACCTCACCTGGCCAAAATCTTGATGTATATCTAAGGCCATTGATTGATGAATTAAAAGTACTGTGGGATGACAGTGTTACCACGTATGATGCCCACAAAAAACAAAATTTCAACATGAAGGCCGCTGTTCTATGGACAATCAGTGACTTCCCTGCATATGGTATGTTATCTGGTTGGAGCACACATGGGAGGTTGGCTTGTCCGTACTGCATGGAGGATTCCAAAGCTTTTAGATTGAGGCATGGAAGGAAGCCTTGCTGGTTTGATTGCCATCGTCGATTTCTACCCAGCGATCATCCGTTCCGACGTCAAAAGAATGCATTTACAGCAGGCACAACTGAAACGGAAGGTCCATCCTCAAGATTGTCTGGCATAGAGATTTTAAGAAGATTGCGATACTTTCCAGATGTATTAACAGATGCCCGCAGTCCTACACCCTTTCGTGGATTTGGGAAGGAACACAATTGGACGAAAAAATCTATTTTTTGGGAACTACCGTATTGGCCGACCCTATTGATACGACATAATTTGGATGTGATGCATGTAGAGAAAAATGTGTTTGATAATGTGTTCAATATAGTAATGAATATTAAAGGAAAAACGAAGGATAATCCGAAGGCCCGTATGGATTTAAAATTAATATGTAAAAGACCAGAATTGGAACTCAAAGAGTATAATGGCAAAGTACTGAAACCAAAGGCGAAGTACGTGCTCGGACCTGATCAAATAAAACATGTATGTCAATGGTTGAGACAACTGAGATTTCCAGATGGATATGTCTCTAACATTGCTCGGGCTGTGAAGATTGACGATAGACAGTTATATGGGTTGAAGAGCCATGATTGTCATATCTTTATGCAACGATTGATACCCCTAGCATTCCATGATATGTTAGACAAACCTATATGGGGGGTATTGTCTGAGTTGAGCGGATTTTTCAGAACATTGTGCGCATCGGAGGTCATTGTATCAGATGTAAAGAATCTCGAGGACTCTGTCATCACCACTGTTTGTCTGTTAGAAAAGATATTTCCGCCAGCATTTTTCGATGTTATGGAACATTTGATCATACATCTGCCATATGAACTAAGGGTTGGTGGCCCTGTGCAATATCGATGGATGTACCCATTTGAAAGGTATATGTTTTTTTATATTTGTCTCTTTAATGACAGATATTTAAAATTTGAAATATATATTCTTGTCAGATGCATGTTCGACCTAAAAAAAAAGGTTCGTAATAAAGCAAGAGTAGAAGGGTCTATTTGTGAGGCGTACACTTTAGAAGAGATTTCAAATTTCTCATCTATGTACTTTGAACCTCATATTCCAACACGTTACACATGCCCGCCCCGTAACGATGATGGAGAACAAGTAACTGTAGCTGACAAGCTGTCGATATTTCAACCACTTGGGCATGCATTTGGTAGTTGCCGATCAAGGCTATTGACAGATCGAGAGCAAGATGCAGCACACATCTATATTCTTTTTAATTGCTCAGCGATCGACCCATACATCGAGTAAGTATATGTATATGCAACTTAATTATAAATCCTTTTATGTTCTATATGTGGATACATGATTCGGTAATATAAGTATTTGTGGTTTGCAGACGATTTGATCTGGAGTTGCGAAACGAAGTTTCACATCTCACAGATGCAGAAGTACAAAAAGAACGTGAAACTAAGTTTGTGGAGTGGTTGAAACAGTTGGTAAAGAAGCTAACATAAATTTTGTACTTATAAACAACACTAAGTTACTTAATTGATCGTGATCACAATCATTGTTTATGTTTGTGCGTAGGTTCGCAATGGTGATGTTAAAGATCAAGGAATATGTGATTTAGAAAATGGTCCGACCAAAGTTGTGCAATGCTACAACGGGTATATCGTAAATGGTTATCGATTCCATACAAAAGACTACGGTATAAACAAATCAACGATAAATAGTGGCGTGTGTGTCAAGGGTAGCAACTACGGTGAAAATGAACATGATTACTACGGTGTTATAGAGGAAATAATGGAGTTGACTTACTTAGGCATGAATAACAGGGTTACGGTATTCAAGTGTCATTGGTTTGATCCAACTGCAACAAGACTCGACAAAGCTTCAGGCATTGTGGAGGTGAATCATAAATCCAGGTTTGGAACATATGAATCATTCATATTAGCCTCGCAAGCTCAACAAGTTTATTATACTTCATATCCGAGTATAAAAAAGTCAGATAGAAATGAATGGTGGGCAGTTTGCAAGGTGAAATCCAAACTATACCCCAAGTATGATCAGTTACAGGAAGATGAGTTAGCTGAAGACAGTGATTACTATCAATCAGATGATGTCTGTGACTTCGCTTATGGTCACGATGTTGCGTATGATATGCATGTCATATCTCCATTGGCTGATGAAACATTCATAGAGGAATGTGATCCAAATGATGTACCAAGTGGATGGGCAAACAATGAAGAAGAAGAAGAAGAAGAAGAAGAAGAAGAAGAAGAAGAAAGTCAAACTAGTGACGAGGAAGAATTCTCAAGCTAGTGAGCAAAATCTTATACTACAAACCTCTATTTAAATGCATTGTAATACTTGATGTGAGTTGTATTGCAATACTTGGTGTGAATGATTAAAAATTTTATTTGAATGTATTATAATACTTGATACGAATGATTCGAATGCATTGTAATACTTGATGTGAATGATTTCAATTATCTGAATGTATTATAATTTATGCAATTAACGAATGATTTGAATTAGTGCAATACTTGATGTCAATGATTTGAATTATTTGAATGCATTGCAATGCTTGATGTGAATGACTTGAATGCATTGTAATACTTGATGTGAATTATTTGAATGTATTGTATGACATATGTTATTTGTTAGAATATGGTTCATGGAGGTTATAGTGGTCACTCATCCAGTAGTAGCCAGGCTCAACCTTCATCTTCACGGGCTCCTGTGATAGGTATATCATATAACTAATTAGATGCTTGATTAGTTCAAATGCACATTCTGAGAATTTCTAATGTATTTTTTAACAGATGATGTTGCGCCTGTACACGACCTACCTACACCAGTTGATCGCACAAGTCAACAGCCAACACAGGAAACAGGGTCTTCTCAGGCTAGCACAAGAAGACTCATTCGAATAGTGTATATCGATAATCGACCGTAAGTATTTTGTTTTCAATTATTGCATATCTTTTAAATAGTTTATATTGATATTTACTGTGTAACAATTCATGTGCAGCACGATGTTTGAGCCACAAGAAGTAGTACGGGAGATTAGGAATTCACTTCTTCAACATCTACCAGGACCAGTTGCTCAATGGAAAGAGTACCCAAAGGAGGTGTTAGACAGATTGTGGTCCTCATTCATGGTATACAGTTGTTCCTCATAGTTAATGTGTTTCATATTTAATTTATTTAAGCAATGTCTACTAACTTTCTGAAAATATTTGTAGGCTTCAAATCGCTTTGCAACTACGGTGGAAGAAAATGATGCAAGGAAGGTGTGGCAGAAGGTGACTGTCAATCGATTTGCAGACATGCTGCACACTATGAAGACTGCAACAAAAAAAGCAGCTGGCGTAGTAGATGATCCATTACTGTGGAAGGGCCATGGTCCTATTACTATCAGGAGAGATTACTGGGATGAAATGTGCGATAAGTGGGCGGGAGATGCATTTAAAAATCGCTCTGCGAAGGCTTCACAAAATCGATCGAAGATGCCCGAAGCCCATCTACACACAGGTGGATCTAAGACATTTGGGAGTCACCTAAAGAAAATGGTAACTCATCAATATATAATATTAATTTTATAAGTATTGTTGCAAACTTGTGTACTAAATCTTTTGTCATTTAACTTCGCAAGAAGCAGAAAAAGGAGGCAGTGTACCATATAAGGATGTGTTTGTAGAAACACATAAACGGAAGACCACGGGAGTCTTCGTATCAGAGAAGGCGAGAACGACAACGGTATGTATTAATTCTATTAATAATCATTGCAATATATATGCAAGTTATCATAATGTTATCATTAATTATTAATGAATACTTTAAACATTATTTTGTAGGAGGCATATGAGCAACAGATGGTAGAGCGATATGGCAAAGACGCTACTCAGCATCCATCATTTGATCCTACAGCATGGGTGACTGCAGCAGGTGAACCCAAAAAAGGTTGCGTATTCGGGTTTGGGAGTAATATGAACACTTCACCAGTTATTGGTTCTTCCAGTTACGGCTCACCGACTTCTTGCGCCGACATAAGCTCCAAGCAGACGACTATTCTTTCCGGTGATGATGTACGCGAGATCATTAATGAATCACTGAATAACTACTTCCAATACACCGTCGCCCCCTTTCTCCGAAATGAGATCAAGGCCGTTGTTCAGGATAGGGGATCTTCGATTCCAGGTCCCTCTCAAGTATAATCACATATATAGTTTTTTTTACTGTCTTAAAGCACATCTGAGCATGGTAGAATCACATATAGAGTTTTTCTAGATGCCTTAGAACACATATGAACATGCTATAATCACATATTCAATTTTTTTACTGCCTTAGCACACATATGAGCATGATAGAATCACATATAAAGTTGCTTTGCCTGCCTTAGAGCACATATGAGCATGCTATATTCACATATTTAATTTTTTTACTGCCTTAGCACACATACGAGCATGATCGAATCACATATATAGTTTTTTGCCTGCCTTAAAGCACATCTGAGCATGGTAGAATCACATATAGAGATTTTTTATATGCCTTAGAGCACATATGAACATGCTATAATCACATATTCAATTTTTTGACTGCCTTAGCACACATATGAGCATGATAGAATCACATATATATATATATTTAACTTTTTGTCTGCCTTAGAGCACATATGAGCATGATAGAATCACATATAAAGTTTTTTTGATTGCATTAGAACACATATGAGCATGCTATAATCACATATTCAGTTTTTTGACTGCCTAAGAACACATATGAGCATATTATAATCACATATTCTGTTTTTTGACTGCCTTAGCACACATGTGAGCATGCTATAATAACATATAGAGTTTTTTAACTGCCTTAGAACACATATGAACATGTTATATATCATTTATGATAGAATCACATATAAAATTTTTGGCTTTGCCTGCCTTAGAGCACATATGAGCAAGATATATTCACATATTCAATTTTTTTACTGCCTTAGCACACATACGAGCATGATCGAATCACATATATAGTTTTTTGCCTGCCTTAAAGCACATCTGAGCATGGTAGAATCACATATAGAGTTTTTTTAGATGCCTTAGAACACATATGAACATGCTATAATCACATATTCAATTTTTTGACTGCCTTAGCACACATATGAGCATGATAGAATCACATATAGAGTTTTTTTATTGCCTTAGATCACACATGAGCACATGATAGAATCACATATAGTGTGTAATTTATTTCATTATATTTTGTTTATCAATACTGACTGTTCTTTTCTTGTGTAGGCTGCTAGCGATAATCAGGGTAGTGGAGCTGAAGGGACAGATAAAGACAATGAACAAGAAGACGCACAAAATCTTGGCGATGATTAGAGGACTGTGTTGAAGAAGTTCTATTTTTTTTATTTTTCCTAATTGTAATTGTTGAATTGTAAATAATTAAACTTCTTAATTTTAAGGTGGAACGATTAATTATTATAGATACTTGTTATATGAATTTTTTTGTGTGGTTTGTTTTTTATTTACAGGAAATATAAATTGTACAGGAAATAGAAATTGTACAGTTCTCGGTAATTAATTTTTAAATAAATTTTTTTTTGTTTTTTTTCGTGTTTGCGACGGATTAGCGACGGATGATTCCGTCGCTATTCATATTAATCTAGCGACGGCTTAGCGACGGAACCATCCGTCGCTATTCATATTAATCTAGCGACGGCATAGCGACGGAATTAAATCCGTCGCCAAGCCGTGGTCGTCGTTTAGTACCGGCGGATTGGCGACGGAATATAGCGCTCGTTATTCCGTCGCAATTAGCGACGGACCTGGCGACGGAATTATTCCGTCGCCAGTTAGCGTCGAAATATTCGCGACGTAAGCATACTGTCGTCGCGTTGTCGCTAAACCGTCGCTAACATGGTTAGCGACGGATTCGCGACGGAATGTGGTCGTCGCTAATCTACTGCTTTGTTGTAGTGTGCAGGGAAACATCTTTCAGGAAGCATAGAGGGAAAGTGAGTTGCCTTTGGTGTGGCTTGATCGACAACAATTGTTGAACCTTCCAATTCATGAGTTTCAGCCATCAGATTATCCACTGAATCTATAACACACAGAACAAAAAATTAATCCTCAAGAAGCCACACGACATCCCATCATTTGTTCTAGCATCACCACATGCCTAGGAACCAAAAAGAAAATAAAAAGGAAGAACCAAACAAAGAATAGCTTAAAACCAACAAAACCCCACAACCCCAGATCAGGAAAACCAATAACCAAGCATCCAAGTGAGAGACATTTTTTATTTTAAAACCCAAAAAATCTGACAACTCACTTCCCACTAGCAATAATC
The DNA here is from genome assembly GCF_984573655.1 of Nuphar pumila. Lineage (NCBI taxonomy): Eukaryota > Viridiplantae > Streptophyta > Magnoliopsida > Nymphaeales > Nymphaeaceae > Nuphar > Nuphar pumila. The sequence continues at coordinate 82,698,066 of NC_143261.1, read as the reverse complement.
ACCCCAAGAAACACCAGAAAGAACTAAAATCTTCAACACACACTGAACCAGCAAGTAAAAACCAATCCCCAAATCAAAAGACAAAAAGAAAAATAAACACACACAAGAGACCAACCAACATGGACAGTGAGCCTTCTCCCCCGAAAGTTTGAGGCCCAAAGCAGGAACCCGAGTATTCCTCGTCGATCAAAACGACGCCCTCTCATTTATGCATGGCGAATATGTGGCAGCCAGAGACACTAAAGAGACATTGCAAAACCGCTCTTTATGAAAAAGAAGAGCGGTTTTGCCCCGTCTATGAGGTGGGAAAAAGGTGAAAACCGAGAATCTCAGGGGGAGGGTCTAGCAGGGGCAGCCGACCCTACGGCAATCCAGAAAGAGACACGGCAGAGGCCGTTGGCCTTCTGCCAACCTTCCGGCAACGAAACAGAGGAGAGGGGGAGGGGGACGGGAAAGGCGAGGAGCCAGGAGGGTTACTTGAGGGATGCAGGGCGTGGCCAGTGATCGGGAGGAGAGGGGGATGGCACTGGGGTCGTAACCGCACACGAGCCTCTGCCTTTGGGGGCCCGCCGAAAATGTAGAAGAGACGGGGAGAGAGAGAGAGAGACTTTCGCGCCCTAGATGGGCAGTTTTATATCGAATAGTTGCAGAATTAACGACGAAAAAATTCCATCACAAAATCCGTCGCTAATTAGCGACGAAAATTTTTTGTTGCTCATCTGTCGCGAAGTTGCGATAGGGTTTGCGATGAAAAAATTATGTCGCTAATTAGCGACAGATTTTTTGACGGAATTTTCTGTCGCTAATTTCGCAACTAATTTCGATTTTAGGAGCGGATAATTTTCTCTAGCTATAAATTAATTTGCAACTTTTCGTCGCAACTTTTCGTCGCTAATTAACATTTTTCTTGTAGTGTTATGCACAACCCTTTTACTACACTGGTAGTTTACATATTTGGGACTCGGGTTACCATCTTTGCAGTCCTTCTTAGGTGGTGTAATATCAGATGAGATTAGATTACCCCATTAGTCGATATCCTATCTTTGGTAGGACTCTTATCACCAAATACATTACCCACATTTGATGATAGGTAATTTGGTGAATTAGGTAAGTTTCCCTTTATCCTTCTTTCTTCTAATAAGATTGAGTCTAAATGCGGTATTCCCAATACTACGAATTCCAATTCTAAAGCTTTCAAAACCATAATGACGGTTTTAGTATTATTCCAATTCTAAAGCCTAAACGATAGTATATTGTGGTATCACCAAATGTTCGATCTAACCTTACAAACACATTCAACTTGGTTTATTTTATTATTTTAGAAGGTTTAATCATATTCTCTTTGGCGAGCGTTTCTCGTCATAAAAAATACCATAAGATTTAATGTCTAAGACAGAGAAAAATCAAGCCTCAGAATTCATGAAGATAAAAATGGCCTAAAAATAGCCCAAAACTTAACGTTCAACTCAACTTTTAACACATAAAATAGCCAATTGAAGATGCTAAATATGATCCAAACTTTAACTTTTGCCCTTGCAAATTAGATTTACATGAATTTACTGTGTACCACCTTTTTCTAATCATGATGGTTATCAATACATACACACTTTGGTATACCGCATTTCTTAATTGTGTGGTTTTTATTTCAAGTGTAGATGGTGTAAACCCACAGAGTTTTACACTGCAAGAACAGTGACAGTAAGTGCTCCATGAAAAGCCAGCACTGCTAGGTCTCTGATTCTGGGGGTGAATTTTCCTTGTAAATATTAAAAAAAGATGGCAAAATTAATTTAATTTAGATTTTCTTGTGTTAGCCACGTGTAGAATGCAGATAACGACTTGCTAAAATTGTTTTTGGGCAAATAAAATAACAAACATTATGTTTTTATCTGTTCCTTCTCAATGCAACTAACTTGTCACGTCATTATTCGTTCAAAAAATTCGTAAGCCCCACAACTCATGGGGCCCCACAAAATACCCACTTTGGTTATTGCATTTTCTGCTCGGGTTGGTTTGAATAGCAAAGTTAAAATATAATTGGACTAACACAAAGTGCACTTCAAAAGAAAATCTAATTTAAACAGCCACAGATTAATGAGGAGAGTGTAGCTGCCTGCTCCCTTTAAGTGCCAACTGCCATCGAGTGGAGGTTTTTTCATTTTCTTCAAATATCACTGTATAGATATGCTTGGTTTTATAGGACTGGTTTAGGTACGTTTTTCTAAGGTTTGAAAATCAACGGTCTAAATTTTTTATAAATATTTAAGAGATAAAAAATCATATTTTTATCATAATGGCTATGATTTTCGACCATTCAGTTGACAGGCAGACACGATCTCCAAAAATTGTGATATTTTGATATCACTTATTTTGAAAATATTGTGATTTTATATTTATACTAAAACAATATGAATTTTACATGAAATTTATGTATTTTAATATTTTAATAAAAGATTTTTTAAAAACGAAAATTTTAATTTATTAATACAGACCCTCGCTCACAAAATACCAAGGCTGAAACTTGAGACATTGATTCAAGCAAAACCAACCCTTTCTTTCAGAGGGAAAACAAAATTCTAAAATCAAAACACCACAGAAACAGAAACAAAGAAAAAAAAACAAAAAAAAAATTGTAATGGGAAATGTGCCTATTCAATATTCATGGTCATCTCTATAGGTCGGTATCGTGCACGTGGCTATACATTAGATGCTTTAGCTTTGGACTTACGTGTCGCCTTAGCTTTCCTATAACAGCGTCAACATCGGTAGCGTTGGTGTTCCATTTGCTGTAGTTTCCAAACATGTCGTTATACATGTACAGGAAGCATGTGCAGAATAGGCATGATTAGGCAACTTTATGTCTAAATCTGACTCATGATGTTTAAGTTCAACGGAAAGGGTGTTGTGTTCTCCCCCCAAACACAAATTATGTGTTACCGTGTCTATCAAGGAATATCTTGGAACCCACTATAATTCATATGCCAATGTTGCTCACTATGGCTTTATAATAAAATAACATGCTTTTGACAAAAATATCTTTTGATCAAATAGACATGCGTTGGATGAAAATGTCTTTTCGCTCCTTCGTAAATAGATTTGCACGCTTCGCCTTTGTTTTTAGCTTGTATTACAACGCATGGTTGCCTTCATGTTCCTGCTTGATGAGTTGTAGAACCTGATTCATAGTTTTTTCTCTTACAGAAAGGGGGTTTGGGGGTTCCCTCAGTGCGGGTCTCGCTGCACGGTCAGCGGACGGGGGTCCAAGGGGGGGCCGCCCTTGGCGGAAGGTCTCTGGGGGCAGCGCCCCCCAGAACAAATTTTTTTTGAGCTTATGTTTGAGACTTGGTTTTTTATTGATCATACCCAACTTGTTTAGGTTTAGGGTTGTCGCCCTTGCCTTGTATAAATTCTTTATTTTCTTTCTCTCTTGTAACTATTGAAAAGAGCAATAAGATTTTCTTTGAGCGATCATGGTTTTTTTTATTCTCTCTCTGTTGAAAAGAGTGATTTACAGTAGAAATCAAATTAGAGAGTAACGATTTATAGTACAAATTAGATAAGAGAGTAGCGATTTATAGTAAAAATCAAATCAGAGAGTAGCGATTTACAGTAGCAATCAGATCAGAGAGTAGCAGTTTATAGTAGAAATCAGATCAGAGAGTAGCGATTTACAATATAAATCAGATTAGAGAGTAACAATTTATAGTAGAAATCTGATTAAAGAGTAGCGATTTATAATAGAAATCTGATTAAAGAGTAGCGATTTATAATAGAAATCTGATTTGTATTATAAATCGTTATTCTCTGATTTGATTTCTACTGTAAATCGCTACTCTCTTATCTGATTTTTACTGTAAATCGCTACTCTCTGATTTGATTTCTACTGTAAATTGCTACTCTCTGATCTAATTTCTACTGTAAATCATTACTCTCTTATCTGATTTCTACTGTAAATCGCTACTTTCTGATTTGAATTCTACTATAAATCGCTATTTTTTTATTTGATTTCTATTATAAATCGTTACTTTCTGATTTGATTTTTACAGTAAATCGCTACTCTCTTATCTGATTTTTACTATAAATCACTACTCTCTTATTTGATTTCTACTGTAAATCGCTACTCTCTTATCTGATTTTTACTATAAATCGCTACTCTCTTATCTGATTTCTATTGTAAATCACTACTCTCTAATTTGATTTCTACTGTAAATCGTTACTCTCTGATTTGATTTCTACTGTAAATCGTTATTCTCTGATTTGATTTATATTGTAAATCGCTACTATTTGATCTGATTTTTACTATAAATCGTTATTCTTTGATTTGATTTCTACTGTAAATTGCTACTCTCTGATTTAATTTTTACTGTAAATTGCTACTCTTTGATCTGATTTTTACTGTAAATCGTTACTCTTTGATTTGACTTGTACTGTAAATCATTCATCTCTTATCTGATTTTTACTGTAAATCGCTACTCTTTGATCTGATTTTTACTGTAAATCGTTACTCTTTGATTTGACTTGTACTGTAAATCATTCATCTCTTATCTGATTTTTACTGTAAATCGCTACTCTCTTATCTGATTTTTATTGTAAATCGCTACTCTTTGATTTGATTTCTATTGTAAATCGCTACTCTATTATCTGATTTCTATTGTAAATTGTTACTCTCATATCTGATTTTTATTATAAATCGCTACTCTACTCAGTTTGACGTTGTCATCATTATCTTTACTATAAATCGCTATTCTCTGTCTACTCAGTTCGACATTTGCACCCTCGTATCATGATGAACAATAAACATAATGCTGATTTTTCTAGTAGTTCAACTATTTCTCACACACAGATGACGACAAAGGGTGCTTTGATGATAATAGACGACGACGACAAAGGGTGCTCTAGCGGCAGTAGATGATGCCAAAGGTGATTCGACGATAGTAGACAACAAAAAAGAGTGTTCCGACGATGACAAAGGGTGTGTCGTCAATAAGAGCTCCTCTTACAACAGATGGTGCATCGCTAAAAGGTGATCTAGAATGTTTAGGGCAATATATTGCGATGAGCTCCTGTTAAAGCAGAGGAGTTTACTCCTTGGGGCAAAAATGATGATGATTTTAACCTTTTCTGACGGGAGGACATTTTTGTTCTTTACTCGAAACATCATTTTATGACACTAATGGCCGAAAAGGGTACTTAAGTCTTTGCAAACACACTAGACTTCGATGCTAAGTGATGCTGACACACGGGGAAATGTGCCCCAAGTGCTTACATACGCGGCACTCATTCAGACCCGAGAACACGCACCTGCGTGTTCCGGGGGGGAACATATAACATGCTTCAACATCAATGTGTACCACATGAGGGTATCAACGGTTTGGATTTAAGCGAGTCCAAACCCAGATTTGATTTTGAGCTGGGGTATGGTCCTGAGTTCGATTGGATATGCTATAAGAAAAATCATACTCCAGTCCTATAAGGACTACATGAACCAAACCTGGGTTATACCCATTAAAATAATATATTTTTATCTTTTTTATATTGAAAAATCACCGGACTTAATTGAAACTCGTGTTTGATATGAAATTTCAGAAACCATGCACGGTTACGTATATTAATCAAACCCTTTGAATCTGACCAGGGTTTTGGTATGAGCCGGGTCTGGGTCAAGCCTAACCGATTGACACCCCTACATAAGGCCATCGCGCTTGCTTATTAAACTTCCATTAGGTTAATGTTAAGGCTCTCATTGTTTAATGGCATAACTTAATTTTGATGCATTGTAATCGTACTGGATCTTATTGTAAATTAGTTAAGCACTTAATATTTGCTATCAAAACGATTTTTATGTCTCAAGCTCGATTCTTGGAAGGAGTTTATAATAGAAAACGGCTATTTGGATCAGAGTGAGAGCCATCAAATAAAAGATGAAAAGGACTATTCAAAGTTAAGACCAGAGTGAAAGTCTGGTAGAATAAACAGCTGCATGAAAACAATATCGTCTGCACAAGGTAATGGTCTATTGGGATTTTGACAGTTTTAAGAGTCTGACTCTAAATATTTTAATCATCTTGATACTTAACAGACCACACATTCTCCGAATAATTAATTAAGCCAAGTTTCACGCCGGTAGATGGAATCGCTCAACACATTATGCACTAAAATCAACATTTTTTTTTTAAAGGTATGCACTAAAATCAACATTAAATCTATAGTTTTTCAAAACCATGTTTTGGCTTCACCATTAAAGATATCATCAACCCTACAACTTGGGCTGTTTGGTTCGTGACAAATCCAAGAATTTTGGGGATTTGACCATTTGAACGGACAGTCACCATTTTGATCTGCATTTCGTTTTTCTTCTTTTTCCGGCTCCCGTCGGCGACTGAGAGCATAGCCCAAGACAAAAACCATTGCTGCTCATACAACGTTAGGGTGTGTTTGATTACCTCATATCTCTGAGGAAAACCTCGGTCTCGTGGATCAATGGATCGCCCACACCTTCATCCAACCTTCATGAAAACGGAGGATATCATAACCAAGGTTTTTAGATCCTAGCTTTAGGCCAAAGCCCCAGAGTCCGAGTCTGGATCGGGTGCAATATGATTGCACAAAATTTGTGCATTAAGCACTCGATCGCCCTCCATCAGGTCTTGGGCCCACACCTGACAGGTGCCGTCCCAAAGATGGAGGGTGATCAGTTGCTTAATGCACAAATATTTGTGCAATCATATTGCACCTGATCTTTGGGAAGGAGTTGGATGCGTCAGACTAGAGATCCTCGAATCTTGGGATTCAAGTGCACTATATTTTACGGAATAAAATTGTGGGGCAAGTTACACATTAAACTATATTTTTGATAGGTAGGATTGGGAATAAGACTTATGGGATTCGAACGCGAGACCCCTGGGTTATGAGTGTGATCTAACCATCAAGCAACTTTTTTTTTTTCAAAGTTTTTTTTTCTGCTTCAGTGTATAAGAAAAACTTATTCAAGATGACACTATATACAGGGATAGCATTTGCTATCATCGGGGTAAAGACAACTCTAATTGAAACTCATAGGGGAAGGTTGTTTTGACCAAATTTTTTGGGTTTGGTTTGAGTTGTCTTGGACAAGTTGACACCCCCTCACAAGATCAAGAACTTGGTTACTCTACCTCTAAACATTATTCCAACACCAAAATTGGACCTCCAACACTTCTACTCACACCAAATTATACCTAATAGCAAAAATAAAAACAAGAGGAATTTCAATCAAACTTCACTAACTAGGGTGATCTAGATCAAGAACTTGAGAACTTTAACAAGACTTTGATAAGACCTTGTGAATTCAATCAAGACCTGACCCAATTTTGATGTGGATCACTCGAGACTTTTAATTCTCATATCAATCAACTCCTTGGTTACTTCTCTTCCACATATATCAGACCCAAAAGAGAATTTAAACCAGTACTATGAGAATTTTCAAGAAAACCATATTGGAGCAATTTCACAAAAATCAATCGTTGGTCTTTAGCTTGGAGCTGAATTGTGGAGTTAGAACTCTCACAAGAATTCAACAAGTTTGATTCTCCAATCTTCAAATTGGCTACCAGAGATGAGTTAGAACCTTAACTCACCTATTTTCAATTCTTGATGATACGATCTTCACGTGAATTTCTCCAATTCTCGAACCGGTTGAGCTCCTCCAGCCAGATAGTCCTCTTCATACCTTCTTAGAATGGATTTAAGATGAACCACAACCTTTAGGGATCTATAGTTCTGATATTAAATGTTGTGGCCTTTAAGAAAAGTGCAGCAATGGTGGAAGCAAAAGGAAGGTGAAGGGATCGACTAGTGTAGAGGGGAAACTAGGGAGAGAGACAGAATGGGGGTGACTTTGGGAGAGAGAGGGATAAGGGAGAGAGAAATTGGGATAGTTATGGGGGTTGTGAGGAACTTAGAATGAGAGAAGTCTCTAACCAAAGTAGTCAGAGTCAATTCTCTAGCCAACGTATCTTAGAGACCAATTATCATTAAAAGACCAAAAGAGGCTATATCACAAGCATGAATACAAAATTAGAGAGCTTGGGTATTTATAGACTCTAAGCTAGCTAACCAACTTGCTACCTCAGCTAAGTAACCCAGACACCTCATCCCATTACCAATGACTCTTTTATGCATTGTAAAGCATAATTTCTCAACCCAAGTGCCCCTAACCCACCTAGGCTAAACCCTCTAATCGATTCTCCCAAACTTGGAAAGCCCACTAGTGTATGTGGTCTTGGCTTGGCCTTGGATCGTATCAAATAGAGAAACCAACTCTTCAACAACCGACTCATATCAAATTTCATTTTCCAGCCAATGCCAAAAATTCTACTTGCTTGCACCCTCACCTTGTGAGACTTTACAACGTAAAAATAAATAATCACTGCTTTCTTTTGCTTTAAGGCACAAGCTACATTTGTTGGTCATCACTAAATCCAACTGCAATCTCTCCATTATAAGAAGTGCATTTTTCTAATGCAAGCCTTAGAGTGAATGCTACTCATGGAAAATGATTGGGAATCTAAATGAGTCTATGGCATGGGAAATGATGGTCATGATCACAAATCAAACTTCTTTGGAATGAAAATTGTTGCCATCCAACCACCTAAGCCGATCTCTCCTATGAATGTCATCCTGCTGATCTGAGATGGTCTGCAATGCATAAAATTTAACCTATATAGGAAAGTAATAAAGATATTGCATCATAAAGTCATGATCAGTAACAATAATATGGATCGTCACTCCTGTCTAGGAAATAAATAACTCTTTAGTGAGGTTTCTCTTCAAGAGACTAATGAGGGAAAATGGCCCATCCATAGGTCAAATCAAAATTCAATGAACTCGGTTGTTCCAACTGTCCACTGTGCTCCTTCTACAATAATCTCTACACCCATTGTCACCGACTTTCAACTGTTGGGGTTAAAACAGACGTACCAAGTCTCCCCCACAAGTGTGAATCGATGGAAACAATAATGCAATGACAGTGAAAGAAATAAAACCAAAACAAACCAACAGCGAAAACAAAACAGTACACAACGATTTACGTGGTTTCCTCTCAACTGAGGTACGTCCACGGCAACCAATAGGTCAGCAACTTTTACTTTCTTCAAACAAAGATTACAGAGTAGGCAAAAGGCATAAGCCTTACAAACACACAAGATGTAACAAAATGAACAAGAGGATATACCTCACTGAGGAACAAAGAACGAATGATCTGAAGAACCAGCTTGACAAAGTTGTCTTGAAAGAAATATAGCAACATTTCTTGCTTTTATTCACTCTACACCATTTTGGTGTAGTAAAAGAGTTTCTCACACCTTTTCGCTCTCTTCTTCTTCTTATTTTACTCTCTCATCCATCCCTTAAATAGAAGACGAGACCCGCATTTAATATGGAAGATTAAACGTCTTGCACAACTTACAATGCGCCTGAAGCGCATTAGCATAAATTGCTATCCACCTGAAGCCACAAATCGCTATACAACGACTACTACAAATCACTATCCAACGACTACTACAAATCGATATGCAGCGATACCACAAATAGCTATCCAACGAGTATTGCAAATCACTATTCAGAGATACTGCAAATTGCTATTCAGGTTAAAACACTCTTCGCAAAATCGTTATCGACAAATCGCTGATCCTCAAACTCTGAACAGTTGAATCGTCATTTAGCTGAGAGAACTTCTAGAAATCGCTATCCAACGAATACGAAAATCATCCTCAAAAAGATCAGGCGTCGTGCTTGGAATTCTGCAGCGATACTGAATGTGCATCGAACTAATGGATCCCACAAAGGAGGGAAACCCAGCAATTCTCCCCCTTCCTGACTTATGTGGAAGCTTCTTTCATTTCTGCTAGGAATCGACACTTCTCATGCTTGTTCTTGGGCAATGACTTTGTCAATATATTTGATGTATTGTCATCAATATGCACTTTCTCCAGTTGCAGCAATTTTTCATTCAAGACATCTTGAATCCAGTGGTATCGAACATCGATATGTTTTGATCTTGAATGAAATGAGGAATTCTTACTCAAGTGAATCATACTCTGGCTATCATAGTGAAGAACATACTCTTCTTGCTTCAAGCCCAACTCTTGCAAGAATTTCTTCACTCACAGCAATTCCTTACTGACTTCTGTAATAGCGATGAACTCAGCTTCTGTAGTGGAGAGAGCAACACATTTCTATAATTTCAACTATCATGCAACTGCTCCCCCTGCAAAAGTAATCAAATACCCAGAAGTAGACTTTCTACTGTCTACATCACCAGCCATATCAGAATCTGTGAATCCATCAAGAATAAGTTCTCCCTTTCCAAAACACAGGTTCAACTTCGAAGTGCTCTGAAGATACCTCAGAATCTATTTCACTGTTGCTCAGTGTTCCTTCCCTAGATTTGATAGAAATCAACTAACAACTCTAATAGGATGAGCTATGTCTGGTCGAGTACAAACCATAGCATACATCAACGAACCTACTGCCAAAGCATAGGAAATTTTCTGCATCTCAATTCCTTCTTCATCATTTGCAGGACATTGACTTGAGCTAAGTTTGAAATGGCCTGCAAGTGGACAATTAGTAGACTTTGCTTTGTCCATGTTTAACCTCTCAAGAACCTTTCTGATATACTTCTCTTGCGATAACCAGATCAGCCCATGTGATATGTCATGAACGATTCTCATCCCAAGAATCTGCTTTGCTGAACCTAAATCCCTCACGGCAAAAGTCTCACTCAGCTCCAACTTTAACTTATTTATCTTGCTGATGTTTTGACCCATAATCAACATATCATCCACATAAAGCAAAAGAATGGTAAAATTCTCATCTAAAAATTTCTTCATAAATACACAATGGTATGTGGAGGTTCTTGAATATCCATGCTCAGTCATAAAAGAATCAAACTTCTTATACCACTGCTTTGGTGCTTGCTTAAATCCATACAAGCTCTTCTTCAGCTTGCAGACTAGGTGCTCTTTACCCTTGTCAATGAAGCCCTCAAGTTGCTCCTTATAAATTTTTTCTTCTAAGTCACCATGCAAAAATGCAGTCTTCACATCAAGCTGCTTAACTTCCAAATTCACGATTGCAGCTATACCGAGCACAGTTCGGATGGAGGACATCTTTACAACTGGTGAGAAGATTTCATCAAAATCAACTCCCTTCTTTTGAGCAACACCTTTCACTACAAGTCGTGCCTTGTATCTAAGTTGAGAGTTGATACCATCAGTTTTCTACCTGAAGACTCACTTGTTCTTCAAAACCTTCTTCCCTTTAGGTATCTTTACTAGATCAAATTAAAGTGTGATTCTCATACAATGAATTCATTTCCTCTTTCATTGCCTTAATCCACTCAATTTGATTTTCATCCTCCAAAACTTCTTCAAAAGTTTTTGGCTCATCTTATTCTCTAATCATCACATACTAATTCGATGAGTATTTTCTGGATGGTTGTTTCTCTCTGGTAGACCTCTTTATCGGAGCTTGAGGAAGTAACTCTTGGGATGTTGGCTCCCCCTCAATTTTTGTCTCATCATATCCTTCATCTACATCATTGTGAGGAGGCGACATCTCCTCCACAAAATCCTGAATAGTCGGTGCATCAAGGAGATCTAAGTCAACAAGATCACCTTTACTAGACTCTGATGGCTCAGACTTACCAATGTCTTTAATGGTCTGATCTTCCAAGAAGACAATATCTCAACTTCTGATCACCTTCTTATCAATAGGGTCATAGAGTCTGTAGCCAAATTCTTCATGTCCATAGCCAAGGAATATGCATTGCTTGGCTTTTGGATCAAGCTTGGACCTCTCTTCCTTCGGAACATGAACAAAAGCTTTACAGTCGAACACTCTTAAGTGTCCATAGGAAGGTTTTTTCCCTATCCAAACTTTCTCTGAAACATCTCACTTCAAGAGAATAGAAGAAGACAAGTTGATAAGATCAACTGCTGTCCTCATTGCCTCACCCCAAAAAGATCTTGACAATTTAGAGTGTGACAGCAGACATCTGACTCTCTCAAGAATGGTGTGATTCATTCTCTCAGCAACCCCATTTTGTTGAGGTGTCATCCTCATAGTCCTTTCATACTTGATGCCATGATTGGTGCAATATTGATCAAATGGCTCAATGTATTCGCCACCATTATTCGAGCGAACACACTTCAACTGCCTGTCAGTTTCTCTTTCAATCATGGCCTAAAAATGCTTGAATACATCTAGAACTTGGTCTTTAGTTCTTAGTGTATAAGTCTGGACTTTTCTAGAGTGATCATCAATGAAAGTCACAAAGTACAATGTATCACAAGTGTCTTGACCTTCAAAGGTCCACAGACATCAGAATGTACAAGATCTAGAACATGAGATTTTTTAGATGCAATGCTTCTATGAAAAGAAACTTTGTTTTGTTTACCATGGAAGCAATGAACACAAGGTTCCAAAGATGTACCTGTTGCACCTGCCAGGAGCTCTTTCTTAACTAGGACTTGCAGTCCCTTCTCGCTTATATGCTCAGGCCTTCTATGCCATATCTCTGTGGACGAGTCAGTCTCCACAGCATTCTCAACACTCTTATAGGTTTTCGCTTGCAAAGTGTAGAGGGAGCAGGTCTTAGTTCCTCTTGCTACCACCAAGTAACCCTTGGTTAACTTTCACCTTCCATCATGGAAGGTGTTGTTGTAGCCCTCATCATCCAACTTTTTGGCAGAGATCAAATTCAGTCGGATGTCTTGTACATGCCTCACATCTTTCAACAACAATTTACAATCAATGTTTGTTTCTAAGCAAATATCACAAATGCCAACAATCTTTGACACATTTTTATTTTTCATTCGGACATTCCCGTAATCACCTTGCGAGTAGGAAGTAAAGAAATTAGCCTGTGAGGTAACATGAAATGAAGCTCCAGAGTCAATAACCCAATCAGTCTCTTGACCAATCAGATTGATGCTAGTGCCATCACAGATAACCATGAGTTCTTCATCTGTGACTGTGGCTATGACACTCTACTTTTCTCTGAGCTATTATCTTTGCTCTGCTCCTTGAACTTGAGCTTCCTGCACTCTCGCTTCATATGCCCCTTCTTGTGGCAATAATAACACTCGACATCTTTCTTTGAGCTTGAGTGTGAGTGCCTTTGGATTTGCCACGGTAGTGCGAAGCCTTGCTCTTACTCCTGCTTCTCCCTCGATTTTTAATCACATGTGCCTCAGAGGTAGAAGGACCTGATGACTTTCTTCTCGTCTTCATTCAGGAGACTAGTGGTAACTTGGCTTATTATTACTGTTCCATCAGGTACAGAGTTACTGACTTTGACCACCAAGGTTTCCCAACTCTCACGAAGAGAACTAAGGAGCAACAAGGCTTGCAACTTATCATCAAAAGTGATTTTCATTGTAGCCAACTGATTTACAATGCTTTTGATCTCATTCAAATGCCCTGCAATAGAGCTGCCTTTTTTGTATTTGAGGTTCACAAGCTTTCGAAATAGAAAGGCCTTATTCGTTGTCGTCTTTCTATCATAAAGACTTTTTAGTTTGGTCCAAAGACCATGCGTCGAAGTTTTTGTGCATACATAAGGAAAGACACTATTATCTATCCATTGTCCAATAAAACCGATAGTCTTTCGGTCTATCTTTCTTCATTCGTCATCTTTTATCTCTTTTGGTTTGCTGCTATCACCCTCTATAGGTCCATCCAGATCTTTATAAACCAAATGGTCTTCCATTTTTGTTTTTCATGTCATCCAATTTATGTCATTCAAACTAATCATGTGATCGACGTTGTTCTCCATGACTCACACACAAATATATGATAAATTGAGACTAGAAACCAAAGCTCTGATACCAGATGTTGGGGTTAAAACTGATGTACTGGGTCTTTCCCACAAGTGTGAATCGATGAAAACAATAATGCAATGACAGTGGAAGAAATAAAACAAAAATAAACCAACAACGAAAACAAAACAGTACATAATGATTTACATGGTTCCCTCTCAACTGAGGTACGTCCACGGTGACCAATAAGTCAGCAACTTATATTTTCTTCAAACAAAGATTACAGAGTGACTAAAAGGCATAAGCCTTACAAACACAAGGTGTAACGAAATGAATAAGAGGATATACCTCACTGAGGAACAAAGAATGAATGATCTGAAGAACCAGCTTGATGAAGTTGTCCTTAAAAAAGTGTAGCAGTACTTCTTGCTTTTGTTCACTTCACACCCTTTTGGTGCCCTAAAAGAGTTTCTCACACCTTTTCGCTCTCTTCTACTTCTTACTTTGTTCTCTCATCCATCCCTTAAATAGAGAACGAGGCCCGCATTTAATATGGAAGACTAAACGTCTTGCAGAACTTACAATGCGCCTGAAACGCATTAGTACAAATCGCTATCCAACGACTACTAAAAATCGATATCCAGTGACTACTACAAATCGTTATGCAGCGATACCACAAATCACTATGCAGCGATACCACAAATCGTTATCCAGCGAGTACTGTAAATCGCTATCCAGAGATACTGCAAATCGCTATCCAGCAAGTACTGCAAATCGCTATTCAGATTAAAACACTCTTTGCCAAATCGTTATCGACAAATCGTTGATCCTCAAACTCTGAACAGATGAATCGTCATTCAACTGAGAGGATTTCTACAAATCGCTATCCTACGAATACGAAAATCATCTTCAAGAAGATCAGGCGTCGTGCTTGGAATTCTGCAGCGATACTGAATGTGCATCGAACCAATGGATCCCACAAAAGAGGGAAACCCAACACCAACCCCATGATACAGGGCATCTTTCTGTTATTGAAACCATAAGTTGTTCACTTGAAGGTATTTACTCGGACGTAGTTGCATCCAAGGGAAAATATTTGTATATGGTATCTAGCTTTTTTCTAATATGTTGATGAGAGCGTAGAGACTCTAACATCACTCTGGTTGGGCGCGAGCTATGTTAGGCTAAGTGAAACAAGGGATTCAGACCTATTCTAAGCTAGGTAGGTTTAGCAAGATAGGTTCACTTAGGCAGAGTCTGGAAGTTGGGCACTTGGATGCTAGGTTTGATGGTAAATACATATTTAGGATCTAGATGCTAAACTAGGGAAAGGTAGTCCCTATTTATAGGTTTTGATATGGGTTCAAACCTTAATCCCATGATTTTGAGATCTGAAGACCCATATCTACCCACAAATGTTGTGGCAAGATCCTATTTGTTGATTGTCGGAGGGATTATTTCTGATTGATCAGAGGTACCTAGTTTAGGGGCTAAGGTTCTTGGGATAAAAGCATAGACTGAATAGCTTTCTGGGAGTACATAATAGAAGTTAGGTGTAATGTATGAAGTTTTCAAGTGGGCTAAATGAGTCATTAATGACAAATGATACTAATGATACATTGGAAGTGCTAACAAATCTCAGCTCTAGGCCATTGTTAATGACATTTCATGTTTGCTAACGACAATTCAAAGTTTTTAATGACTCTTCTGATGTGTCAAAAACAATTAAACTAAGACAAGTTTAATAGGTTAATTTGTTTTTGTCATAATTACCTTCTATCTAAATGTCAAATTAATATAATTTTTTATTAGTTGAAAAGCTAGCATCCTCAACCTTAATCCATATTTTGAATGAAAACTCAAGTTTAATAGTTTTTGTGGTCAAAATCATTTTCAATATAGGTCATACTTGAAAAAGATTTTTACTAAACAAGTCACCTTGTTTTGGTCATAACTTTTGATTGAAGTATCAGATTGAACTGATTTTTACCTTGCTTGAAAGCTAAAATCTTTTACTATAATTCATCTTTTGAAGTTGTTGTTTCAAAGGCTAAAAATAGGACTGAAATTAGAATAATTTCCAAATGAGCCAAAGATATTAGATTTTGGCATATGACTTTCAATATGAAATGATTTGGTCAAATTTGGGGTGTATGCACATCTGGCAAAGGAATCCTATGTCCTCTTATCTATTTCTTATTGTGATGGAGTGACTTACCATATGCCTTCAAGAAAAGGAAGTTAATGGTAGAGTCTCTCCATTAGTTGTGAATGGTTTCCATTGGAGTCATAGTTTATATGTAGATGATTCCTTATTTTTATTAGGAACAAGGGGAGAAAAGTGGAGAATTTTCTTAAAATACTGGGGGAGTTTGAAGAGGTGTTTAACCTCAAGGTCACTAAGAATAAATCCTCTATTATTCCTTTTGGTGTTCCTAACTTTCAGATTCAACAGGTCAAGGGTCAATGTCAATGGGAATAAGGCAAGCTTTCCTTTAAATACTTAAAATTGCCAGTTTTTCATGGTAGTCTTAAGACTGGTCATTGTAGTTCCCTGCTTGCAAAATTTTAAAAGTAAAGCCTGAGGTGAGATTTGTCTTTCCTTCACTTTTTTCTTGCATTTAATTAATTTATTTATTATAAAAAGTGCACATTTTTCTAACGACTTGAATATTTGTGTTGTTTTTTTGCCTTGATGGTGGCTCACATCATCGAGCTCACTTTCTTTTAGGATTTTTGTACGATGTACGAGTCCCTTGCAAGCTAAATCTCAAAGATTGAAGATTTCAAAGTTCCTGATGTAACTAATTCCTACTCAACAAAGGAGGAAAGGTGTATAACCATTAAAGGTAAGGGACCCTAAAAAATTTTGCAAGTTTCATAAGACCATGGGGATGATACATTGTAGTATATCATCCTCAAATTTATCTTAAAAGATTATCTGGATAAGGGCGAGCTAGATCTCACTAAAGAAGAGTAGCCGGTCAGGAATGAGAATCTTGGTGTCTACACTAATCCATACCCAAATTATCAACATACAAATATTGTAGAAGTTATTAAGCTAGCAAAGAATCTTGGTCAGTAGGATCAACCCCTATCACCCTACCACCAATTCAATATGGTGGTGATTCCTGACATCAGTATCAGGCCAGAGGACAGAAAGCAATTCGATGTCGTTTCTAAGTGGACCATCATATTGGTTGTCAAGGAGGGTCCGAAGGCAGAAGAAGAGCAGTTGAGCCAGCAAGAAGTCAATGTTGTGTAATTGAACTAGTCTACAAGGGAGATTTTCATGTTGTCAAAACCTGAGAGTAGTCGACCAGAGAAATCAAAGGCATTGGACCTCCTTGAGTTTGTGGGACAACTTGATATAGATGCTTAGAGTGGGAAATGGTCATGAATGTCTACTTTAACACCCAACAAGTTCAAGAGGGCCTCAAAGTACCACTAATCGCGACTCGACTTTCATGGCTTAGCCTTGCTTTGGTGGAGTCCAGTTGCATTAAGTTCTTGAGGACTAAGGTTTAGGTCCAATTAAGACATGGGACAAAATGAAATGGAATATGGAGTCAAAGTTCATTCCTCTCAACTGCTCTTAGAAGGCTTACCTATAATGCCTTTTTCTATGATAGAGTTCGAAGAGCATGGCTGAGTACACTATAGAACTCCACCGTCTAAACCTTTGGAGCTAACATCAGGAGACCGATGATCAGCAGGTCACCAGGTATATCAACAAATTTCATTTTGTATTTGCCTCATGATTACCAATATGAATTAAGCAATCCAACAAGCATTATCTGCTAAAGAAAATTTAAAATAGAAAAATGAAGCACTATTTTTTGCACAGGACATGCAGACTTGACCTAAGGTTGCTCCTCCAACCAAGGGAGCAACGTCCTCTAGTGTTGGGGATGTCAAGTCCACCAAGTCAAACCCAAAGCCTTTAGCTCATCCTGAGGGATTTGGGACTGGATTTAGTACTAGATCGAGAGCTTGTGCAACTGAGGAAGCGACTCGTTGTTTCTGTTGTCAGGATATTGGACACTTGGCAGCTCAGTGTCCAACCAAAAGTGTGCATTTGTTAGATGTTGATCCTGTCAGTGAAAAGGATGGTCTTGTTAAGTCGTTAGAGAGTGAGGATATGGGTATGATGAAGAGACAATTGAGATTAGTGATGATGATGTTGCTATATTTTTATCTATTCGTCATGCATTGACTGTCTCTAAGGCCCCAAAGACTCACAAATAGCTACAAAACAATATTTTCCACATGCATGATGGTTACTTTTGTGATATTATTATTGATAGTGATGCGTGCAAACATATTGTTTACACAAAATTAGTTGAGTTACTCAAACTCAAAACCCAAAAACACCCCCACTCCTGGAGAATGTCATGGTTAAAAGAGGGTAATGAAGTCCCTATTATTACTCATTCTTTGATTAAGTTTAATGTGGGACCTCATTATCATGATGAAGTATGGTGTGATTCAAATGCACATGGGTACATGTCATATCCTATTGGACCACCCATGACAATTAGGCAGGAACACCATTCATTTCAGGATAAGAATTCCTGCTCTTTCAAATTCAAAGACAAGAATGTGAAACTCCTCTCACTTTGGGAAACCATCTAATCCAGTGTATCCAAGATGTTGCATTCACTTAGAAAGATTAATTGATTGGGAATTCAAAGGAGAATTGGGAAGGAAAGGTAGGAGAGGGAAGGTGAGAAACTAGAAGGAGAGAGTGGAGATCGTCTAAGAGGACGGGGTGGTTCAAGTGGTTTGGGGATGGTTGGTGATGTTAGGATGATAATCTAAAGTTGTTAGTAGCCTGACTTCAGCCAACCCTTTTAGATGAAGGAAAATCTCCACTAGAGAATTCACAAAGAGCTTCTCTCCAATTTTACTGGGAAACTAGCTTTTAGATCAGGAACTTAGTCTGTTTACAGGTTTTTGCGGTGATCCAAAATTCAACAACTATAAAATGCATCAATTTTTTTCTACTTATAAAAACATGTTTTTCCATAAAAAAACACATGATCTAAGGATTGGTTTCTACTAAATTGAGCACCTTGAACACATCTATGAGGTTTAATTTAGTCAAAACAACTTGCAACTTGATTGCAGCAACTATATATATATATATATATACAGAGAGAGAGAGAGAGAACCATAAATGCAAGAGCTAAAGTGTGGATTAGGCATTTTGAATATTTTTTTTTTGTATAAGCGTTCAGCATGGGCCAGTTGCTTGGACTCGATTGCTTACTCGATTAAGGCTATATATGTTTGGCAGCCTTGCAATGGGAATGGGATGGAAACACAATATATTATTTTGGCAATGTGTGATGTTGAGAGATAGAGTTGCAAAAAAAAAAACATATCCTCAGATGAAAGACGTTGAAATGCGGTGTTGGGGCTGCCAACGCCATTCCCAATGCATTATTTCAGCAATGACACTGCTCCCCAAACAGCAAGAGAGCATAAAAGCATTGCAGAAACCACAACACAACCTCTGATTAAGGCTCCCAAACATAACCACTAGCGGGAAACTCGTGGCTTGGCTCATCGAGCTTTACTCCACGAGCTGCTGTATTCTCGTAGCTCCCCGCCATTTGACTTGGTGCTGTGGGCCCCACATGACACGTTAATCTGCTATTTGAATCACATGTTCGTTTCCCCTCAAACCTGCTCTTATGGCTTTGACCGTCCACGCCATCAAACGTCTTTACCAGCAACATTTCAAAGATGACAAAAAAAAAGGATGGGGGATGGGAATGGGGAAACCATCGATCCATCCACGTGGCATCACGTGGTTGGCAGCCAATGACGGCCAGAGGCTCCGCACGACTAACTGACTACAAGAGGGGCCTTGGTAGGGAGCCCCCCCCCCCTAGGGCGGCGAGTAATTGCGCCACTGCTGACGTGGCACGGCCTGGCGGGAAAGAGCAGACTGAATATTTAAAGGCGGGCGTCGCTCTCTCTCTCTCTCTCTTCTCCCCCCCCCCCCCCCCCCTCCTCCTCCTCCTCCTCTTCTTTTAAGCTTTCTCCTTCTCAGACGAGACGATATGTCTTCGGCCTCCTCTTCCCCCGAGGACGAGCCAGAGGAGGCCGAGTCGTCCCTGGGGCGCGCATCACCTTCGTCGTCCACGCGCAGGAGGGCGAACGGGGTCTGGCCGGAGCCGTTCCTCGAGTCTCTCTCCGTCCGGGTTGCGTCAGACGCGGCTCGGACGGGTGGCCGGCTGGATGCCGCCTATGCCCTCGTCAACGTTTTCCAGGTCGGTATCTCCAATCCATCCTCCTCGCACACATTTTTTCTCCTCTTTAGCTCTTCTCCGGCCATATGGAAAAAAGGAAAAACAAATACCTAAAACCAAAACTAAAAAACTTTTTTTTATTATTTAAATCAAATGATAAATTTTCTATTGCAAAATGGAAAATGTGGCCCGTTTCGTAAGTTTGGCTCGGTTTAGATGTACCGATTCTCGTGGTATCGGTTGTGATCTTCCGCCTTGTTTGGGATCCTGAGAGATCTCATTTTCTTCATCGGATGGCTGGTTGTTTGATGGATATATGTGCGCTAGGGGTTTTTCTCATGATGTTCTTCCTCTCTCTCTCTCTCTCTCTCTCTCTCTCTCTCTCTCTCTCTCTCTCTCTCTCTCTTGTGATGAGCACTATGAAAAAAAAGGAAAATTATTCTCTTCTTTTTAGTCATCCTGGAAATAAGCGCGTTCTTCTTTTCTTTATGCATTTCTCTGATATTTGCATTTTCTCATTTGAATCGTATGTAGAAAAAGAAATAGGATCTTTTTTTGGATCTTCATTGATAAACCTACCGATCGCTTTCTTTTATTCTTGTCTCTTCTTCCCAGAAATTGATTTTGTCTGAGATTTATTTTTGTTTGCGCTTTGATGGAACATATTTTCGGTATTTTCCGGAAGACTCTCTCTCTCTCTCTCTCTCTCTCTCTCTCTCTCTCTCTCTCTCTCTCTAATATCTGCCGTTTTCGGTATAAATGCATTCATACTGTCTTACTCTCGATTTCTGTGGCTTCCGTTTGCTATCTTCTCTCTTTATCATCTGTAGGAAATCCAAAGGAAAATTTTGCATTTTCCGTTGATGCAATCAGACCCATCGATCTCTTCCCTGAAGCGTTTATGGTAAGAAAATGCTTCCATTTACAGGTTTACCTTCTGTATTTGCTGAATACCGACTGGACGAATCATTATGCAATCTGTATCTGGCTACTACTCGTTTCCCCAGAAAAAAAAACCACCCTCGAAATTTTGGTCGTCATTTCTTTCATCGTTATCTCTTGTCAAGGGATGTGGACGAGATACACTTGTTTGGTTGCATTTCTCCTTGAATGCATCCTCCAAACACTGTCATTCGCCTTCATCTGCAGAAGGAGAGAGAATGACAACGATGACAGGAGATTTCTGGTGTTAAATCTCTTCGATATTGTTTGTACGTTTTTTCAATCCCTTTCAGTGTAATATCGACTTCGGTCGGATTCTTCTGTTTGGAATGTGTGCGCTACTACTCTCACTTTGTCTACTTGTATCATTTCATTTTCCTGATTTTACACCACCACCACCAGCCTCCTCGTTGCGCCACCACTCCCATCCGAAAGTATCAAAGCAAATTTAAAGAAAGAGGGAGGGAGGGAGAGAGAAATCAATCCATCACCCATTTTGTAAGGTAGACCGGCTGCCTCTCTCTCGGTTGAAGTGATAGGGTGTCAGTCTTGTCTTCGTGATATTATTAGTCAAACGTTCTAAGCTGGAGTCTGCTCATGTGTTATATATGCTCTATCATAGTTTATTCCGCGGAGCTATACTTTTTCTGATTAAAAAATGAAAAAGTATCATTTTTTGGAGTGAAATTACTGCATGAGAAAACTTCTTTCCAGGCCTGCCTTTTTTTGACGACGGATGCCATGCCTTCCTTATTTGACGACTGATGCAACCTTCAGTCACCGTTTACCGTATCACCAGATGTCTGGATTAAGAGAGGAGGAGTTGCAGTCATTTTACGATCGATGTCATCATCATCATCGTGTTACACATAAAGTGTCAATTCAACTTTTAAAACTTTTAAGGGAAAGATAACATCTATAACCAATGATGATCGGCATCACGCTCATTCTACAACGATTCTATTCTTTTTTTTTTATCTACCGGGTTTTACATAATGCAATTTTATCATCTATTTAGGAAACAACATATTTTAGATTCTGAATATTTAGATACATTTTTTAAAGCACCATAAATAAACGGCTGATAATACTTTGTATTTAAAATTGCCAGCCGTCCATTTTTTTCATGTTTCAAAAACGATGTAATTAAAATCATGTAAAGCATCATTTTTATTAAATACATTATAAAGAACAAATATGTAAGGTCCCATCGATTAAATGCTCAAACATTTGTAGAAAGAGTGCAGTCAGATCTTGGTTGATTATAGATCTTGCACCTTCTTTTGGTTGCACAGTCCCCCTTCCCCAACTTTTAATGCCAAGTATATCGTTCAAGTTGGTCATCTTATATAACTTGAACAAACGTGTTAGGTGTTACAAACTTAATTCACCTACGATCTCTTGGTTGCGGCATAGAGCTTCTCCATCCTTCTACCACCAGACCTTTTGTATGATCATCTAATCATAGCGACTTTGCACATGAAATCAAGAGTTGAGGACCACAACCACCTGGATGTTGAAACTGGTTTTGTTGGTATTGGATGTAGTTGGTGGCTTTTTCTAGGTAAGATATGATGTATTATATTACATTTTTGAAGATTTCATCATCATGTAAAAGGTGGGCCGGGGACTCTTTATCTTACCTTTGACCAGTCTAGAGTTTGGCTTGGGTCACCATCGTTAGTCACATGCTACACCATTCTGGACCAGTTGATTATTATAAGTTTCACCTAACGTCGGCCGCTCCTAAACGAATTCAGAGACTCAACCTGAATGTTTCTCCACTTATAGCAGGGTTAGATACAAGTTTAGGCATCAAGTGAAATGTGACCAAGTTCATGAAAAAGATTTTAATATTGCACTGGAAATATTGTAGTTCATGAACTTGCGGTACGTTTCAACTGTCACCTTTTGTGCCCTTCTATTCGATATTCGAGAGGGCAGTTTCTTGCATAGCCTTATACCGGCTTACAGTTTTTTCTTTAGGTCATTACATCCCAGTCAGTGGCTCTTTTCTTTAAAAAAAAAATGGCTGCTGTCAGTATGTTCACGGTCGTACCATTGGTACGATTAATTAGCTTGAAGTGACCTAGTAGGTTTGGCCAATTGGCCTCAGTCACGAGCTTCGCTTAGATTTGAAGTCCGAGTCCAGTCCTTTCTTGGTCTTGTACTTCGACGACAAGACTCTGGAACTCGGCACATCTGACGATTCTGACCAGTGCCATCCAATTTTTATCCCCTTCTGAGCCGATCTGACTTTTGGCCCTGCGGAGTGGAGTGCAGTCACAGTGACTCGAGACCTGGCTTTTGTTTGGAATTTTGACATTGTTTCTTTTAAAGGGCACCCTATCTATCACTTTGTGAGCTCACGTGATGAATGCATAAGTCGGTTTACGTATGCTCCTCCCCTGCCATCTCCATCGGGTCGTCTCTCTCTCTCTCTCTCTCTCTCTCTGAACTCCAGTAGTACTTTGTGTCTCTTCTTTTCTGATTGAAAACTCATTTAAAAAGAGAAACAAAACAATAAAAGCAGAAACTGATTGCCGGTTTCACGTAGGAAAAGTCTCTCTCTCTCTCTGACCATCCTTTTTAATTTCAAAGACCCGTTCTCTATTTTTATTAGGCCGTTCTGATGAAAAAGTGGAAGGGAATTTATTTCACTCTGCTGCAACGGCTGCTTTTTGTTCTCTCTTTCTTCGAGTTCTTCCTTTTTCTTGCGTCCTTTTTTAATTTATCTATATTTTTGGGCGTTGCCCTTTTTGCCTTTCCCTTCTGCTTCTAGAGACCGGTTTTGTGGCTTGATGATATGAATGTTGTTGCATGAAACACAGTGTTGCCTAGATCACACTTGAGCACTGTATGACCGTACAATTGTTGGGTAAAGCTTGAGTTGACGCCTTTTGTCTCTTGTTTTTGATTTACAAGACAATTCAGATCAAGTACGCACCAACTGTGTGAAGGGTTTCTCTGTTGCCTTGCTTTTTCTATTGTTTATTTTCCAGTTGGTAGTGTGGGAACCAGCCTGAATTCCCGGTCAAAAGATGGGGAAAGTGATTGTGGACGTCTTCGTTTCTCGAGGAGCATGCATGACTGATGTGAAGTGGCCGGTGGTTTGTGAATCATAAATTTTCCTATTTATTTACCTCGAGTCCTATCCATCAGCATACACTCAAATACAGAGCCTATGTATAGAGGTAGAGTTGTAGATGTGTAGGGAGTTGTCATTTCTCCAATCCTAATAAGATTGATTTTCTGGATATGGAAATGAAACACCAATAGTCTTATACTGCAGATAGTGACATCTTGTGGCGGGTACCATGTGGGCAGTTTCTGTTTGATGGAAGGTGTGCCTGCAGAAATGTTATCAGTATCGGTGCGTGGCGTCTACATATCTTATCGGCCGAAAATCGATAGGCTTCACTCTTGAGTTATTTTTAATAAATATAAAAAATACTAAAAATTATTTTTTAATATTTTTAACATTATTCTAATGGTTTTAATACATGTTAAGTTATGATTGCCATGTTATTTTTTGCCATACAGAACGATTCACTTGAATATCAGTATCGGCTGCCAAACGATTCAGTGACGACACCGATACTAGCAACATTGACAGAAACCTGATGGGGGCATAGCGGTTATCCTGCTGGAATTGGCATTAACTTTTTCTTTAGTTCTTGTTTCCTGTCAACCGGGGACCGATGGGTCATGCTGCTAATTATCGTTTTTAACTCAATGTCCTTAACAAAGTTTATCCTGTTAAAGTAATCAACCTTAGATTGTCTATATCAGTTGATTGACCAACTGGTCAAGAGATCCTCCGTTTTCAGTCCCATCATTTTTTAAACAGTCACCTTACAATGATCTGCCAAGAGTCGGATCGGGTGCAATATGACTGAACAAACATTTGTGCATTAAGCACTGATCACCTTCTATCAAGTCCCAATCTCGACAGACCTTGTTCTTAAGATGGAGGGTGCTTAATGCACAAATATTTGTACGATCATATTGAAGATTGCCGCTCTTTCCACACATATATATATATATATATATATATATATATATAAGAACTTAAATATTAAGTCTCATTTCTCGTTCTGCCCCCATAGGTTTTAAGTGTTATAATAGATCTGAACAGTTAGATGTGTTTAACATGCTCAATTTAGTGAAAATTGATTCTTAGATCATGTTTTTTTTATGGATTTTCATTTGGATCATGCATTTTGGATGAAAAATTGGTATTTTGAGCCTCAAAAATTATAAAAATTGTAGGTTGTTGATTTTTGAAACCTTATAAAAACCTATCCATGCATCGGAATCAAATGCTTGATGAAGTTATTCCTATACAAACAAGCATATAGATTACATCTGTGCAGTTATAATTTCGAAAAGGCATTCAAAATCCAATGGCATGTTTTATTTAGCATCGTGACTATTTTGTAGATTTTTATTTTTTGATATATATACACATGCAAAATAGGGCACTGTTATAGTTCGAAATTTATAAGATGGTGCAAATCCAATGCCTAGGAACCAAACTCCACCTCCAGATGTTAACGAGGATCAATCAACACTATATGGGTCTTAGGATGATGATGTGGCAGGTAACATAACATTGCTAATGGATGACAAATCAATGTCAAGCCCATACGTAAGCCAATTAAAGAGTGGGGTCAACCTAGAGGGTGTTCCATGCTAGCGAGTTTTAGGGGATGTCTTCTAGTTCTACAACCTCTAGGAACTTTTTCCTTAAACTATTGACACATCATGTTCAGCGGGGTTATGCACCTGAGACACGTCGAGCCCAGCCTCAGATGGCAAAGAACCTCTCGCTTTTATCGAGCTCAAACTAGAGTACTTGTCTGTTGCTAGCTCGAGCTTTCTTCTAGTTCAGACTCTATATCAATCCATTCGGACCTTAAGAAAGGCCTAACGTACACTTACACCAATCTAGTAGTCCGAATAAATTTAGTTTTTTTATCTCAATACAATATAATATCTTTTGAGTTTTTATGTGGATTTAAACCTATAGTTATCCTTTGCAGACATTATTTGATAAAAGAATGAGCTTTAGTTCATGATCATGAGTGAAACATGCATGCAAGTTTTTCAAGAACTTTTAAATTCAATGGCCCACAATGTACGATTTTTTTTGAGGGATTTGTAAGTTGGGGTTAGGCAGACCCCTGCAGGATTACACGAGTTGCATTACAATCAGATAATGTGCATAGTCGGATAATTGAGTGGTCTAAGGGAGAGGGGAAAAAGAAGTTCAGGCAAATAGTAGCATGAGAAGAAGAGCTTCATCAACTACAAGTAGACATGGTGACACAAGTGGATGGTGAGCTTGAGGTGTCTCGAGAGGCCTAAAGGCAAGCCACCTTGATTGATCAGTTCACAGAATGGAGAGCATGTGAAGAAATTAATTGGAAGCAGTGGTCTAAGGTGTATTGGATGAAATGCGATGACAAGATTACCAAGTCCTTTCACTTTTATGCTTCTTATCGTATGAGAGAAAATTATCATCCAACTATGTCTATTGGAGGATGAGTACTCGGGTATGAGGATATTGCACGGGAGGGAAAAAATTATTTTCGCGACATCTTTACCACTTCGGTGGTTGAGGACTCTCTTGAAATGCTAGATACGGCTCCATGAGTTGCTTTAATCAGTGCACTCAAGCTTCTTTGATTGGGCCCCTTTTGTTGGATGAAATAAAGCAATTTATTTGGGATATGCCCAATAATAAGGCATCGATGGTTTATGGGTTTTCGATAGAAATTTTCAAAGTGACTTGGCATGTTTGTCAGGGTTAGTTTATGGGTTTTTCAATGACTTGTACATAAATTCATGCTTACCCGGGCGATGGGGGGAGTCTCTTGTGCTTATCCCCAAGGAGGTGGGGGCGAATGTGATAGAACAATTCAGACCAATATCGCTATTAGTCTCCGCGATAAAAGTTTTTAGGAAGGTGCTAGCTGTCTGTCTAAAACAAGTAATTCATTAAATGGTCAGACCCTCAATATACCTTTGTGCCTAAGAATACATGAGGGGTGTCTCATTGCGCACAAAGCTGTCCATACTATGCATATCTCAAAAAAAATAGTTTCCTACTTAAACTTGACCTTTGCAAGGCTTTTGACTCCTTGAGTTGGGATTTCCTATTTCAAGTTTTGCGAAAGGTTGGGGCAGGGGAAGGTGGGTCAAAGCGATTCTTGAGTCAACATCAATCTCGGTTTGTGTAAATGACCAACAAGAAGATTTTTTCAAACAAAAATAGGGGATAAGACAAGGAGACTAGTTATCCCCCTATTCTTTATCATTGCTATGAAATGTCTCAGTTAGCTTCTTAAGTAGGCCAGTATATGTGGTCTGTATACATGGATTGACCTACCAAGCATGAATGATTTTACACATATCCTATTTGCTGATGATGTTTTGATCTTTGGGGAGGCAACGGAACATTATAGATGCTCACAGTCATTCTTCAAATTTTTTTTTAAGGAAGCATCATGTTTGCAAGCGGAAAGAGTGGTTTTGTCTTGTTCAATGACAATGAAGGCAAACTGAAAGTTGAAGCAAAGAACATTTTTCAATGTGGAAAAATGGAACCATCGATGCATTATCTTGGAATTTGTTTAGATTGAGGTGTCACAAAGGCTCCCGCCTCTATATAAAAAATGGTTAACCGGATTAATCTCAAAAAGAAATTCTAGGGTGTTGATGCGGATAAAACTGTGTGTGCACCTATAAAATGAAGAGTTGTTACCTTGCCGCTCTCAATGGGGCGGGGGCGGGGGCGGGGGCGGGGGCGGGGGCGGGCTTGGGACGATGCTCTACTTATCAAATGGCTATGGTTGATAGCTACGAATAAAAGTCAGGTTGCAGTATGTTCTCCTCGGGTGGCCTTGGCAATGAGTTGAAAACCCCAAGTGAAAATTAAGATCAGGGTTTTAGAAGGGTTTGGGCAAGCTCATGGAGATGATATGCTTCAATGGGTGCATGACAACGAGGTACAGTTTTTCGTAGCATCATGCTATGAGGTGCTGGGCATACTTGGCTGCCAAGAAAATGCCTTTGGAGAGAAGGATTGCCCCCAAGGTCTACTCTTCATGGATGTTTGGAGCTCCATGGCAAAGTGAAAACTTAAAATCATTTACAAAAGGTGGGATTCAGCCTTGCTAGCATGTGCAGACTATGCACCAAGAGTATCGAATGTGTGGAGCATCTTTTTGCTGAATGCACATGGATTCGGGAACTACATGATAGATTTTGGAAACAAGAACTTTTAGATCACAGATCAGTCGGCCGCGGGACTTGCTATTATTGGGCCGCCATAATGGGAGGAGTGACCTTGATTAGAGACGTTAGGTATTGGTTACCCGGAAACAGATTTGGCTTCACCGAAATGGAAATTTTTTAAAATACGGTTCCTTGTTTGTAGCTGATTCTGAATAGAACCGCAAGGGAAATGCGGGACTCGGCTAAAGCAGTGTCTGAGGTCTATTTCTGATGAGAACTTTCAGTTAATGTTCATGCTGTTAAGGAATAGGGAGTCTTGGTCAGCATTCCTTCACAATGCAACAACTTTGTAATTATGTTTTCTGGATCATATACAAAGAATGTTAATGCCTAATATAAAATCTAAATGATAGGCTTTTCTCTCAAAAAGTTAACTTGCCAAATTCGATAGATCAAAAAATTACATTTTTAGGCTTAAAAAAAATAGAATCCAAAGTTTATAATAAATACAGGTATGAGGTGAGATTTGATATTTGCACCGGCACCTTTAACTTCCAGCTATATGGGTATAGATATACCTAGTGCACCATACTCTCTCTCTCTCTCTCTCTCTCTCTCTCTCTCTCTCTCTCTCTCTCTCTCTCTCTCTCTCTTATATATATTTGGTGCTTTTGAAGGCACAAAATTATATGAAACTATTGAGTTAAATATCATAGGTTCAAGCTTTATCAACTCAATATGACTACATAGATGTGTTCATGAAGGTTTGTTTGCTAAGGATCAAGCCTTGGATCATTTTCATCAAAAAATTATTTTTTTATTCATGAAATTTTAGTGTCATGTAAATCATTCATTTATTAAGCTCATAATAAAATGTTTGTGTAATAATCATATGATTCAAAAACCATTTCACACTAAACAATCATTGTAGATCACGTCCATAAGATTTAATTTAAAAAAACAACTAAAATATATGATTTCAGCTCAATAGTTTCATATAATTTGGTGCCTTCAAAGGCACTAAATATTAACCACATCTATATATATATATATATATATATATATATATATATATATATATATATATATATATATATATATATAACTGAACATATTACGTCTCATTTCTTGTTCTGCCCCAAAGTTTAGAAGTGTTTTATAATAGATCTGAACTGTTAGATGTGTTCAGCATGCTTGATTTAGTGAGAATCGACTCTTGCATCATGTTTTTTTTTTATGAAAATATATGGTTTGTTTTAGCCTAGAAAAACTGACACCTTCATAGCCATTGATTTTGGATCACCGAAAAAACTTGTATACAGGTCAGATTCTGGTGATCCAAACACTAAACAAAACCTATAGATCACATCTATGGTGTTAGATGTGAGAAAAATGCAAAAACAATGATTTTTGAGTGGGTACAACGGGGCAAAACGAGGTGGTTAGAAGGATATATATATATATATATATATATATATATATAGGCATCAGATCAAACACTGCTGGGGGCATAAGTACTGTGGTCGTGGGCCCCATAAGGGTTTTGCCTTGCAAGGATTGGGTCCATTAGTAGCCCGGTTCTGGACGAGGGATCCTCGTCATTAAAAAAAATGAGGGAGAGAGAGAGAGAGGAACATTATGTAGTAACAGCAATGCATGGCTTTTGCGTCGTCTGATGCCTCCCAAACACAAGGGGCCCAGTGATAGGCAATGACGGGGCAGGTTGGATCTGTCTGTGAAATGTTCATGTGCAGACTACCATTTCATATTATAATTTTATCCTATCCATGCTTTAGTTAATGTATTTGTGAACCATCTTTAATCAAATTAATGCAACCATACTCCAAACACTGAAACTATTCAATAATAAAAAACTAGGCAAGTGGCCGAGTAGTGCAGCGTTTGTACTCTTATCAAGATTAATGGTTTTCATATTGTATTGCTGATTTCATGATCCTGCACCATAGTCATCACAAAGCTGTACTCTAGGCACATGTCATTGTGCTTACAAGCTTCACATTATTTCCAATGAAGGAATATTGAGCCATCATCACTCAGGACAACTTTTGGCAGCGCTTTATAATAGCATCTAGACTTACTAACTTGGCCAATCTGGTGTTTTGGTTTTTCTTTCTAGGCATGTTAAACTAGTAGGTAACCCTCCTTTTATCTTGCTGTTTTTTCCATAAATATTGAGAATGTTGCCCATTAATTAGTTAAGATTTCTAATTGCTTTGTGCAGGTCTGCTCCACCTGGCGAGCAATATCCGGTTCTGAATTACTCTGGCAAGCCCTTGATCGTCGGATATGGGGCATCACCGGTCGATCCCATGCCACTTGGCGCGAGGATTACATATACCATCACATGACAGCACTCAATTTTCGCAATGGCCGAGCTGTGTACACGACACTCGAGTTTGAACGACACGTGGAGACCGGCAATGCTGGAGACACGTGTCTGCGTGTCGCATTGTCTGATGCTTACTTGGCATGTGGCTTCTTGGATGGCTCGGTCCGGGTGTTTGACATAAACACGAGCCGTTGTGTCAGCAGGTTTAGGCCCTCTAACCCAGACAGATTAGGCCTCTTTTCCTTCAGCATCTCAGGCATTGTCCTACAGGGCAGCAATGTCATCTTTGCTTCCCTTGATGGCAATGTGTATGTGGGGATGATCCCCGCCAGGAACTCCAGGCGTGCTCATGTTGGTAGTGTGTATATTGATGGCCCTTTAATTGATTTCACTGGTTCTAGTAGGTGGTGGATAGGCCTATTTGCTGGTGTACCTGGCCGAGCCTTCCATATATGGAACAGTGTGACTGAAGAGATAACCTTCATAGGTGGTGGCATTACAGACCCAGAAGCAGTCCTCGGCTGGGGCTTGCTAACAGAACCCCAGCCTAACTATCACCTTGGACGTGTTAGGATTGTTAATGAACATCTGGCCTTTGCTGTGACAGCATCAAGGGCTGTGGTTTTGGATCTCCAACATGGAGGGTTTGTGTTAACTGAAGAAGAGCCTGAAGAGGGTATCATTGTGGATTCAGTGGATGTTCAAGGGGATCTATGTTTGATGGTGTACACCAATGGACTGGCCAAGGTGATGAAGGTATGGGACCTAGAAGAGGTTTGTCGCTTCAACCTAGGGGATATAGACGTTACCAATGTCATGGTGTTGTGTAGTTTGAACTGTGGCTATGCTTTTACTTCAATCGATGGATCTGTAAGTGTGTGGGATGCTGTGTCAGGTGACTTTTTATATGATCTAGAATTTGGAATTGATGACTTAACAGACTTGGTTGCAGATGACGAGCATGTGGCAGGATGCTCAAGCAACACAGGAGTGCATTTGTGGGACTTCAGAGCCCTGCTTTAGGTAGTTTGTGCTTGTCATCGATTGCAATATGGGGCTGAGATCTTGAACTCTTCCAGCAGTTGGCAGAATCAGAAGTGTTAGTAGTTCATGAACTTGGTCCTGCATTTTCATGTGATGCCCAAACATGCAGCATACGGTTTTGTTGCCAAACAAAAAGAAAACAATTCTCTGCTTCTGTTGCCGCACCTGCTTCTATGTGCCAATGATTGGACTTCATGCATCATGCTGTTTTTCTTTTTCTTTTTTTGTTAGAACTTGGGCTTTACATTTTTAAGCCACATAATGTGAAATAACCAACTAGGTTATCACATGCAGAGATGACAAGAGAGTTGCGATGAAAGTTGTTCTTTGTATTCTCAACATTGAATATATACATCCGAAAGATTACAAGATAAGCAACACAAAAAAAAAAAAAGATAGAGTGACCAAAAACACAACTGAAGAAGATCCATCTAAGATATTCAGTTGAGGATGATAGAGCCTTCCAGAAATAAACGCTATCCTGAAATCACGGAAATAACGCTATCCTGAGATCACGGTCACTTGGATTCATCTTCTTCTCTTATCATTAGGGGTATCTCATGTACCGCCAACAATGTTATACTGTGACAATCAAGCTACGCTTCACATTGCCGCCAACCCCGTGTTTCATGAACGCACAAAGCACATTGATATAGATTGTCATATCATTCATGAAAAATTGTGTCAAGGGCTCATTCACACTGCTTATGTACACACATGCAAACAGCTAGTTGATTTATTTACTAAGCCTCTTGGACATGATCTCTTCGCGAAGCTGGTTTCCAATCTGAGCCTTCGTGATCTATATGCTCCAGATTGAGGGGGAGTGTTAAGGTCTACAAATCATGATCATCTCACCACCACGCAGTGTAAATTGACAGTGTAAACAGTGTAAATCGCACTCAGTGTAAATTGTCATCCATGTCTCTATATCCGGCCTCGACCGAGGATTTGGACACAGTAGGTTGCTTCTTGGTCTTCCAAGACACTGGTGTAGAAATCAAAATAATACAATAGCTAGTCACTGAACGTCTAGTTTTCGGACAAACAGCTCAATCAGAGTCACAATAAGCATGAATCTGAAGAGGAGATGAAGAAGACAAAAACAATCCTTGACCTGGATGACACTTCAAATATCTGATAACACGAAGTGTTGCATCCATGTGAGGTTGTCGTGGAGCATGCATGAATCGACTTAAGATATGTACGGAAAACAAAATATATGGTCAAGTTATAGTCAAATAGATGCGACACCCAACGAGACATCGATAGATAGTTGGATCATGCAACAAATTTCCCTCGGTACTTGTGAGATGTTGTCGTTGCTCCATAGGAAAATTAATAGGTTTAGCTCCCAATAAACCTATTTCATCAAGTAATTCTAGAGTATATTTTCTTTAAGATAGGAATATACCCTCTTTTGCACGAGCTACCTCGATGCCCAAAAAATATTTCAAGGTACTCAGATCCTTCATATGAAATTGACTATGTAGATACTGTTAGGTGTAAGAAGGAATTGAGAGAAAATTCAAAGAAGAATTGGGCTGTTTTGAAAGAGGTGGTCTTGATGAGGTGGAATAGTCCCATATTGATTTTGCTTGAGTTTTCTGTGGGCTTTATAAGCCACTTGAGAACTCATACACTTGTTCTTGAGAACAAGAGAGTGGGATGACCACCACACACACACACGCGCGCGCGCCCGCCCGCCGCGCCATGCCGTGTCGTGCCGTGCCGAGCCGGGCCGGTTCGGGTTCGGGTTCGGGTAATTGGCCCTTTAGGGCCATATCCAATCAAGACAAAGTACCTTTTTACCCAAAGTTTCTTTGGATTTGGATTCGGTAACGGGTTATGGGAATGGATAATGGGTCACGACTCCTCGGATTCTGTGCCCGTTATGGAACTTCGGATTCCGTAACGGATCTCGATCTTTCGAAGTCCGTTAACGGATCACGTCCCCTCGGATTCTGTAACGGGCTCCTTCCACGTTTCATAACCGTTCGTGGGTTATAAAAGCGTGGTCAGGGGTGGGGTTACGGATATGCTGAGACAGACTTTCTGAAGAAGAGTTCTGTGATTTCCCATCTCCCTTTTTACTCTCTCTCTCTCGCTTTCCTGTGAGTTATCCCGAAAGGGGTTGTTCTGCAACTGTGGTTCGAAGAGGCTGTTTTCGAAGGACGATCCGCCGGAGTGCACCGTTCGGTTCGTCGTGGCTATTGTATCCTGGGGAAGGACGCCGGACCCTGATCTGCACAGTATGTGGGGGTGAATCTTCTCTAAGGGGAGTACTTTCGTACGCCTTAGCCTATTACATAAACTAAACTTGTTCTTGTTGTTTTCTTTATGTTCTATGCATATGTTTGTTTATATGCTGCCGCCTGGATTTTGGTCTGTTGCGGAAACTGACATGCCTGCACCCTGTTGTTGTTTCTGTCGTCTGTTAATCATGCTATTTACATTATTGTATTTCATGATTTATTTCGTGTTTTATATCATGATGACGAATGTGAAACAGTGTGATCCAAAAATTGATCCAACAGTCTTAGAGAAGATTCCAAGCATGTCATCTTCTTCTGCGTTTGTACCAAAAGTGGACATGTCTGGTATGCCGGAAAAGTTTGCCGGTCAGAACTTCAAGCGTTGGCAGCAACGCATGAAGATCTAGTTCACTACGATAGGGATGTTGAATGTTCTGGAAATCGACTGCCCTTCGGTGTTTGATACTAACCCTGACCCTTCTGCAGTCACTGCGGCTGTAGAGTGGAAAGAAAAGGACAGTATATACCGTGGTTGCATACTGTTGGCTCTGTCCAACACATTGTTCGATGTGTACTGTTCTTCGTCTACCACTGCTAAGGGTCTATGGGACCAACTTGATAAGAAGTACAATACCGAAGACCAAGGTCTTGAAAAGTACTCCGTTGCCAAGTTTCTGAAATATCAGATGGTAGAAGGCAAGTCGGTCACTGAGCAGGTACACGAGTTTCTACTACTACTCCATAGTTTGGCTGAGGCTGAAATGAAACTTCTTGAGAAGTTTCAAGTTATGACCATCGTAGAGAAATTTCCTAAGTCTTGGGTAGACTTCGGTATGTCTCTCAAGCACCGTAGAGGAAAAATTTCCCTAGATGATCTTATGGTAGCCATTGCCATTGAAGAGGAGCATAGGAGTCAGAAACAGATCGTGATGCTAACTGAACTGCCTAAGGTGAACATGATGACCGAAGCTTTTAAGAGCAAAGGACAAAAATCGAAATCTGCAATGAAAAACCAGTTTAAACCTAAGGCCAAAATCCAGAAAAAGGCAAAGAACAAACTGTGCTGGAACTGTGGGCAGGTTGGGCACTGGGCTAAGGAATGTCCTTCCAAGAAGGCCAAAGCTCATGGGACCACAGACGGAACGCCTCAAGTCAACATGGTGACTGAGGTCGTTGGGACCAGTACTGGGTATGTTTCTGTTAACCCACAAATCTATCACGTTTATGAACCAACTGAGTGGCTGGTTGACACTGGGGCTAATGTGCATGTTTGTGCTGATAAGTCTGTCTTTGTCTCATACCAGGCTGCTGCAGGCAGATCCGTGACTATGGGCAATTCAACGGCTGCAAAGGTGTTAGGGATTGGACGCGTGGATCTGAAGTTTCCTTCAGAACGAGTTCTATCTTTACACAGAGTGCATCATGTGCCTGTAGTTAAAAGGAACATTCTAAGTGGTTCATGTCTTGTTAGAGAGGGTTATGAATTTAACTTTGAATGTAATAAAGTTGTTATTTTACATTCTGGAAACTTTATTGGCAAGGGGTATTTAGATGATGGTTTATTTAAACTTCGTGTTGAACATGTTTGCAGTGATAAATTAGAAAATGATGTTTCTTCTGATTCATTGTCTAATGTTGCATATAACAGAATCATCTAACTTATGGCATAATAGATTAGGTCATGTGAATTTCAACTCTGTGAAACGCATGATGAACTTGAAAATGATTCATGAGCATTCCATTGATAAAACTAAAAAATGTGAAATTTGTGTGCAAGCAAAACAATGTAGGAAACCATTCCATACGATTGTTAGAGATTCTGAAATATTGGATCTGGTGCATACAGATATCTGTGAGTTTAATGGAGTATTAACCAGAAATCATAAAAAGTATTTTATCACTTTTATAGATGATGGCACTAAATACTGTTATGTGTATCTGCTAAAATCAAAAGATGAAGCTTTTGATAAGTTTCTTAATTTTAAGAATGAAGCAGAAACACAAACTGGTAGAAAACTTATAAGATTGAGGTCTGATAGAGGAGGAGAATATACCTCTAATAAACTCGATGAATATTGCAAATCTGTTGGAATAGTTCATGAGTTTACTGCTCCATATTCTTCAATCCAATGGGATTGCAGAAAGAAAGAATAGAACCCTAACTGACATGATAAATACTCTACTTGGGAGTTCTGGATTACCTACCTATATGTGGGGGAATGCTCTGAATACGGATTGCCATATTCTGAATAGAGTACCTCAGAAGCATAAGGATAGTAGCCCTTTTGAACTCTGGAGAAATAGGAAAGCTAGCTTAAAATACCTTAAAGTGTGGGGATACCTTGCTAAGGTACTTGTCCCAGAACACAATAGGAAGAAGCTGGGTCCTAAAACAGTAGATGCTGTCTTTCTGGGTTATGTAGAGAACAGCTATGCCTACAAATTCTTAGTAATTAAGTCTGAGATATCTGGCATAGATGTTAACTCTATTGTAGAACTTCGAGAAGCTACATTCTTTGAGGATGTATTTCCCATGAAAGTTGGTGTACCTCAGAATCTGTCTTCTTTAGATATACCTTCAACTTCTGGTTCCATTCTCGAACATGTGGAAAGAATGACAGATGTGGGGGTAGAACCATCTTGTTCCCATACTAGACCCGATGAGTCTGAGGAAGTGGTTGAACCTAGAAGAAGCAAGAGACCAAGGATTACCAAGGATTTGAGAAGTGATTTTATCACTTACCTTATCGAAGATGATCCTCCTACTTTCCGAGATGCAATGGCTTCACCTGAAGCAAAGCATTGGAAAGATGCCATCAAGAGTGAAATGGACTCCATTATCTCTAATGGTACTTGGGAACTGGTTGACCTCCCTCGTGGTAGTTCCATAATTGGGTGCAAATGGATCTTTAAGAAGAAGTTGAAACCAGATGGATCCATTGACAAGTACAAGGCGAGACTGGTTGCCAAAGGGTTCAAACAAAAGGAGGGAATAGATTACTTTGATACCTATTTTCCGGTTACCCGGATGACCACTATTAGGGTGCTTATTGCATTGGCTTCCATTTATGATCTCTCGGTCCATCAAATGGACGTGAAGACCTCTTTCTTACATGGCGATCTTGAAGAAGAGATCTATATGGATCAACCTGAGGGTTATGTGGACTTGTTAAGTCATTATATGGACTTAAACAAGCCCCTAAACAATGGCATGAAAAGTTTGATAATATTATTTTATCATTTGGCTTTGTTGTCAATGAATCTGATAAGTGTGTTTATTGTAAAGTTAAAAGTGATGGTTGTATTATTTTATGCATGTATGTTGATGACATTCTATTGTTTGGTTCCAATATGGGAATTGTTAATGAGACAAAGTCGCTTCTTAGTAGTAAGTTTGATATGAAGGATATGGGTGTTGCAAATGTGATCTTAGGCTTAAAGCTGACTCGTTCAGCTGAAGGGTTAACCATTTCACAATCTCACTTTGTTGAGAAAGTACTTGTGAAATTTGGCTATAACCAAGGGAGATCTGTAGCAACTCCATATGACCCTTCTATCCCTCTTCATAAGAATACGACTGGTGTTCCTGTGTCTCAATTGAGGTATTCCCAGATTATTGGAAGTTTGATGTATCTTGCAAATTGCACGAGACCAGATATTTCGTTCTCCATGACAAAATTAAGTAGATACACAAGTTGTCCAAATCGCACTCATTGGAAGGCATTGGACAGGGTACTTAGATACCTGAAAGGAACCATTTCCTTGAGTTTGCATTATAAGAGATTCCCTGCAGTTCTTGAGGGATATAGTGATGCGAGCTGGATAGCCATGAACTCTGGCAGTTATGGCGTGACAGGGTATGTATTTATCTTGGGTGGCGGCGCAGTCGCCTGGAGATCAGTAAAGCAGACCATCTTGTCTCGGTCTACTTTTGAGGCTGAACTCTGTGCTTTAGATGTCACAGGATTGGAAGCTGAATGGTTAAAGGGACTTCTTGAGGAACTTCCTTTAATGTGCAAGCCAATTCCTGCGATATCTGTGCATTGTGACAATATGGTCACAATTGCAAAGATTAAAAGCACAAAATATAACCAAAAGCAGAGGAGACATATCCAAGTCAGAATAAAATCTGTAAGGGAACTGGTGTCTCAGTTAGTGGTTGTTGTGGACTATGTTGGATCCAAAGAGAACACAGCTGATCCATTAACGAAAGGACTAGATAAGTCTTTAGTCCTAAAATCCAGAGAGGGGATGGGACTGAAACCCATCAGTAGTTCATCTGCAGTAGCAACCCAACCTATCTGAGTGGAAATCCCACAAAGTAGGTTCAATGTGGTAATAACAAGCTGTAGGGTGAACTGGATAGCACCTTATTTATATGTATCTGTGTTTGTTCCCCTGTTTACTCTGGAAAGGTGTTGTAGCTGCAAGTTAAGGAAGAGTTAATACTCTGAATGGGTTCAAAGCCTTCAAGGCGAGATGTTAGCAGTGCATCTTTGAGAAGCCCACCTATGTGAGTGTGACTGTGTGGCCGCAGTTTAAGGAATTGGGTTATTCCTGAAGTCACTCATGAAACAGGATTCGGGCGCAAGGCCATTAACGCGCCGCCCCTAAAGATTACAACCAGAACCTTTATCCTGTTGTTGCTGATGGACACTCCTACACCAAAGGTTCAAGTTCAAGACTTTAGTTCACTTCGTTCCTGTGCGGGTAAAGTTAGTCAACTAAGGTAGTGGTTCAAACCGGAAGGTACCATTGCTGAAAGCATGATATGTCCTGTTGCAGATTGTCTCATCTTGCATCTTGGTTTCCTCCCGTTTCATTCTTTGAATTTGTGGGGGAATGTTAGGTGTAAGAAGGAATTGAGAGAAAATTCAAAGAAGAATTGGGCTGTTTTGAAAGAGGTGGTCTTGATGAGGTGGAATAGTCCCATATTGATTTTGCTTGAGTTTTCTGTGGGCTTTATAAGCCACTTGAGAACTCATACACTTGTTCTTGAGAACAAGAGAGTGGGATGACCACCACACACACACACACACACACGCGCGCCCGCCCGCCGCGCCATGCCGTGTCGTGCCGTGCCGAGCCGGGCCGGTTCGGGTTCGGGTTCGGGTTCGGGTTCGGGTTCGGGTTCGGGTAATTGGCCCTTTAGGGCCATATCCAATCAAGACAAAGTACCTTTTTACCCAAAGTTTCTTTGGATTTGGATTCGGTAACGGGTTATGGGAATGGATAACGGGTCATGACTCCTCGAATTCTATGCCCGTTATGGAACTTCGGATTCCGTAACGGATCTCGATCTTTCGAAGTCCGTTAACGGATCACGTCCCCTCGGATTCTGTAACGGGCTCCTTCCACGTTTCATAACCGTTCGTTGGTTATAAAAGCGTGGTCAGGGGTGGGGTTACGGATATGCTGAAACAGACTTTCTGAAGAAGAGTTCTGCGATTTCCCATCTCCCTTTTTACTCTCTCTCTCTCGATTTCCTGTGAGTTATCCCGAAAGGGGTTGTTCTGCAATTGTGGTTCGAAGAGGTTGTTTTCGAAGGACGATCCGCCGGAGTGCACCGTTCGGTTCGTCGTGGCTATTGTATCCTGAGGAAGGACGCCGGACCCTGATCTGCACAGTATGTGGGGGCGAATCTTCTCTAAGGGGAGTACTTTCGTACGCCTTAGCCTATTACATAAACTAAACTTGTTCCTGTTGTTTTCTTTATGTTCTGTGCATATGTTTGTTTATATGCTGTCGTCTGGATTTTGGTTTATTGCGGAAACTGACATGCCTGCACCCTGTTGTTGTTTCTGTCGTCTGTTAATCATGCTATTTACACTGTTGTATTTCATGATTTATTTCGTGTTTTATATCATGATGACGAATGTGAAACAGTGTGATCCGAAAATTGATCCAACAGATACTTCTTGACAGTTTGAATGATAGACTCCTTGTTTCCAGCAAGAATGAGATCATCTACATATACAAGTAATACAATGAAGGCATCATCCTGTTGAAAAGTAAATAGAGAATAGTCCGCCAGAGATTGATGAAAACCAAAGTCGAAAAGAGCAGAGCAGAATTTTGCAAACCAATTTTTGGGTGCATGTTTAAGCTCATGTAAGGACTTGTGAAGTTTGCACACTCGATGCTCCCCCTGTCGTGCAAATTCAGGAGGTATAGACATATAAACATCTTCTTTCAAATCTCTATAAATGAAGGCATTATGAACATCCATTTGTTGTAAAATCCAATTTTGTGTGGCCGCCACAGTGAGAAGGCATCGAATGATAGTCATCTTTGCCACAAGGGCAAATGTTTCATGATAATCGAGACCCGCTTGTTGAGAATATCCTTTAGCGACCAACCGAGCCTTATAATGTTTAATGGATCCATCAGATTTATATTTAATCTTATAAATCCACTTGCTCCCAATGAGTTTGATTCCTGATGGTAATTCAGTGATAGTATAAGTACGTTTTGCTTCAAGGGCCTGAATTTCAGCAGCCATTGTCTCTCTCCAACAAGAATGTTTCATAGCTTGGGTGAAGGTTTTGGGTTCAACATCATGGGATATGTTAGCAAGAAAGGCTTTATGAGAGGGAGAAAAATTATCAAAGGAAACAAAATTGGACAACGAAAAATGCGTACCTCCAATCGATTTTGATGATGGATGAGGTGAGGAATGAATCGATGCACAGTAAAAATCCTTCAATTGAATGGATGGTTGACATTCTCTAGTAGATCGTCGTAAATGGGATGATAAAACTGGTTCATAAGAAGTCATGGAAGTGGGAACTAGATCTGGAGAAGGTTCACTAGTTTGAGGTTGACCTGGAGATAACTGAGTTTATTCTAGATTTGAAGTAGCAGGATGACAACTTTCAATTGATGTTGAATTATGAAGAGGTGAAGCATGGTGGTCCCCAAGAGGTACAGGCAACACTGGTTTGGACAGGGTCTCTTTACTTATATGGAATGAAAAAATTTGTTCTTGACTCGACTAAAAAACAAATTATTTTTTTCTAGATCAAAAACTGTATAAGCTTTTTTTCCATGAGCATAACCAAGGAAAACACACTTTGAGGCTCGAGAATCAAATTTGGTCTTGAATTCACTAGTATTAGTAGCATAACACAAACATCCAAACACCTTGAAGTTCGTATAACTCAGGTTTTTTTAAAAAGTTTCTCGAATGGAGTTTTGCCTCCCAATTTTGAGGTAAGGGTGTGA
Organism: Nuphar pumila; assembly: GCF_984573655.1. NCBI lineage: Eukaryota > Viridiplantae > Streptophyta > Magnoliopsida > Nymphaeales > Nymphaeaceae > Nuphar > Nuphar pumila. Next base: position 82,656,947 of record NC_143261.1, on the reverse strand, counting down.
TTGATAAGATAAGTGGTTGTTAGAATACATTGACCCCAGAATTTTATTGAAAGATTCCCTTGAAAATGCAGAGCCCGAGCAACCTCAAGGAGGTGACGATGCTTTCGTTCAACCACACCATTCTGTTGAGGAGTTGCAACACAAGAATGTTGATGAACAACTCCATGAGATGAGAGAAAATCTTGCATTTCATTTAAAAAAAATTCAGACCCATTATATGTTCGGATGATTTTGATTGAGCTTTTATGTTGAGTGTCAATCAAGCAGAAGTAAGACTTTAATAAACCCTGGGTTTTAGATTTATGTCTCATTAAGTATATCCAGATGCATCTAGTAAAATCATCAACAATGCTTAAAAAATAGTGGGCACCGTTCAAAGAAGCTTGGGAATAAGGTCCCCAAATATCACAATGAATTAAATCAAAAGGTTTTTTTGTGACAATTTCACTCAGAGAGAAAGCCAATCTTGATTGTTTCGCTCTGGGGCAAATTTCACAATGACGTAAATTATTCATTTGAATACTAGAATCATAACTATTAAAAAGTTTCATACGAGAAGGAGATGGATGCCCGAGACACCAATGCCAGAGATGTATGATTGATTGTTGTGATGATAAGGCTGATGAAATAGGTGGAGAGTGATTGAAGTAGTACAGTCCATCTTTTTCCTCACCCGCTTCAATCGTCATCCTCGATGATAGGTCCTGAATAAGACAGTAGTTCAGAAAAAATGTCACTAAACAATTTAATTGTTTAGTCAGCTTACTAACTAAGAGTAAATTGAACCTAAAGGAGGGAATGCACAATACATCATGAATATTTAAATTGGAATTTAGAGTGACAAAGCCAATATGAGAGACTGAAGTAAAACTACCATTTGGCAATTTTACTGGAGGAACTGAAGAATTCTGGGATGATTGGGTCATGAATGTTGGAGAAGCAACCATATGATCACTTGCTCCAGAATCTATAACCCAATTACCTGTACACAAGGTATAGTTGGAGTCTGACAGACCTGCAAGGTTTGCTGATGAAACATTCTGACGGAGAAGAGACATAAGCTGATGATATTCTTCTAAGGTGAATGAAGGACCCGATGAGCTTGAACCATCAACCATAACACCATTGTGAGTCTTTCCTTCAGCACCAATTCCACTATGGTCGTGAGAAATTGAATTTGTAATTCATGTAATCCTTTGATTTGCATTATGAAGCTTATGACTTGGTGGGAACCCATAAAGAATAAAGCACTTGTCTTTCACATGACCAACTTTGTTACAATGAGAGCACATGGGTCTGCCTTTCTGGTTTTTCTTCAGATTCTGATTTTCAGTTTTTTTAAATGTATTTATAGCGAGCCTATTTGCATATCCTAAATTGACAGTACATGCAGTCCTATCCATGGATTGGATTGAACCGTGTCTAGCTTCTCTTTGTTTCTCCTCTTGGAGCACTAACGAATAGGCCTTTGCAATAGAAGGCAATGGCTCCATTAATAAGATTTGACCTCTTACAGTGTTGAACAAATCATTCAGACCCATTAAGAACTAAATAACTTGTTCTCTATGAAGTTGACCAATCATGGCTCTAGCAGCCCCACATGTGCAAGTCGGCATGGAAGAATATGAAGATGGCTCATCCCAATATCCTTTAAGTTTAGTAAAGTATGATGCTACTGAAAGATATTCTTGTTGATGTTTCATAATGGCAGATTGAATTTGATATATTCTAGGGGCAACACTCTGAGTAAGTCTCTCTCTAAGATCATCCCAAAATTCTTTAGCAGAGGTAGCATAAATTACGCTATTATCATGGTCTCTTGAAATGAAATTTAAAATCCAGCAAAGAATCATATGATTGCATCGAGTCCACAACAGAGACTCAGATGATGAAGAATCTGGTTTAGGTATTGTACCGTCTATGAAGCTGATTTTATTCTTCGCACTCAACGCCATTGTCATAGCCCTACTCCAAGTGGGGTAATTATCTCCGTCGAGCAGTTGTGTGACCAGGATTGAGCCTTGATTATCTGAATGATGTAGATAGTATGGGCTCGTTGGATTTGAGTTGGAAGACATCATGGAGCTACCTGAAGAAGTGCTACTTGTAGCACTATTGGTTCCATTGTGTTCCGCCATCATCGATCATGTCAGAAACCTGCAACAAAGTCTTCTCAATGAGAAATCAAATAGGCTCTGATACCATGTGAAATAACCAAGTAGGTTATTATATGCGGAGACGACAAGAGAGTTGCGATGAAAGTTGTTCTTTGTATTCTCAACATTGAATATATACATCTGAAAGATTACAAGATAAGCAACACAAAAAAAGGAAAAGATACAGTGACCAAAAATACAACCGAAGAAGATCCGTCTAAGATATTCGGTTGAGGATGACAGAGCCTTTCAGAAATAACCGCTATCCTGAAATCATGAAAATAACTGCTATCCTGAGATCACATTAGCAATTGTGATCAATAGTGATTTTATGGATGATGATTTACATTGTGTGCTATTTACACTGTTTACACTGTGTTGTATCGATTTACACTGCGTGGTGGTGAGATGATCACGATTTGTAGACCTTAATACATAAGTTGTATCTAAAGATTACCAATCATGATTCTTTAGGATGTCATAATGGGATTTTGCTTTTTGGGTGTGGAAGGACTAACATGTTGGGAGTATTTCTGTTGTTAGCTGTACTTGACAAAGACTGAGGTTGTGGCTTAAGGGAACATTGGTCCCATCTACTTCATGAGGACTTCCAAACCCTCCTATCCCCTTTATGCGTGCATGTATTTCTCGTTATATTGAGAAGTTACTCTATCCTTCTCACTGGAAAGCATAGGGGTTACAGTGTGTTAGGTGAAGTGAAAAGATCCGGTGCAATATGATTGCACAAATATTTGTCCATGAAGCACCTGATCACCCTCCATCTTGGGGACAGGGCCTCTCAGTTGTGGGCCCAAGGCCTGATGGAGGGCAATCAGGTGTTTAATGTACAAATTTTGTGTCATGTGATTGCACCCAATCCGGATTCGTGTGGTGAGGGATTCATGAAGTGAAAGGCATTAGTGAGAAAATTATGCACTCTTATGGAAGACATGATGAAGTTCAAAAGATTCTCAGCTTTACATATGCCAAGACAAAAGATAAAAAGAACTGAAGCAGCAGGGCTTTGGGGGGTTTGGTGGGGGGGGGCAAAGGGTCTTATCAGTTATCGGTGAGTGACTCCTCTTGTCAACTTTTTTTTCTTTTTAATTGGTATACCATTCTTTTATCATTGGCACATGGGTGTGCTTGGTGAAGTTTTGACTACTGTGCTTGTGGAGATGAACGTGCACATGATACTCTTTTCTTGGTGCTTGATTCTGCCTATGCTAGTTTGTTTAGTTTAATCCCAAAGCGAGAAACATGGTTGACAAATTGACTTGTGGTTGGCCTTCTCTTTACACTTAAGGCTATATAATATTTATTGGTGGTCGATCAATTGAACTAATTATTTTTTTAAAGTTGATGAGTAGAGGGAATCTATGCAGCAAGCATTCGTGTTTTTAAGTGGCTGGTTCAATCGATCTAGCTCTATTACTTTGTTTAATGGACTGAAAAATGTTGGGTACACTGGTGGGTTCCAACCACCAATGAGATACTTCATTTTTTTATGGTTTGTTTTTTTTGCAGGTCTCATCTTCCGACGTGTTCTCTATATTTGGTTTAGCACAAAAACGGGCTCCTGGATCATGTTTTTTTTTTTAGATTTTTTGGGGGTTAAAAAATTAATGGCATGTAATGTATCGAATTTTCATCCCTTGAAAACTGTACTTTTACATTGAAGAAATAGGATCTAACGGTTGATTTTACTATTTTGAGTATGCTAAGTACATCCATAGGTTTAGATTTGGTCAACATGTTCTCATATATCTATAAAGGATAAATATTTGGTGTGGATGTCCATAGAGTATCAATAAGTTGAAACTTAAAGGTGCAAGTTACTGTCTCAATCTGTCATCATAGATGTGATCTACGTGGTTTTTAGTGTGGGTTGGTCCTTGGAGCACCAGAATTCAATGCAAGAGCAGATTTTTTCAGAGATGTAAAAAAACAATGACTATAAATGAATCAATTTAGAAAATATATATTGTTGTTGAGAAAACGCATTCAAGGGCCAATTTTAATTATCCAAATCATATAAGATCACATCTAGAATATCAGATTGAGCCTAAACAATTTACACCTTAATTTTTTACTCATTGACACCATATGACGGCCACACCAAAGGCTTTCCCTATATATAAAGGCTAAAATTATAGACTTTCGTTTTAACCCTTGTGTTTGGGAATGGATGTACGTCTCGACAGGCGAAACACATTAAGCCGACTGGGTGGACAATTTTGAGTCATTATATATATATATATATATATATATATATATATATATATATATATATATATATATATATATATATATATACCTTTCCTCTTTGCAATCCATGAGTTGTCATTTGCTACAGATTCCAAATCCAATTTACTAGATATGCCTAAAAACTATTCTAGACTCCGATACCCAAAACCAAAATAAACTTGATTCATACCTGAATCCAAATCAATTGGATCCCATCTAAACCTATTAAACTCATATCATATCTAGTATTTGGATGCAAAATCTTTCTATGGTATTTACACGAGGCTAATTGAATCCAGTCCATCTAATTTCTTGTTTGAATTCCCACAAAGTGATCAAAGACATGTAGGTTAAAAAATATTAGCGTTGCATTCCATCCAAGTGTACCGCCATTCAAGCAATAGCCAACATCTCTGAACATAGTCTATTTCAACACCATTTCGTTTTTTTTTTCTTAGCAATAATTAGATTTCTTAGGGCACGTTTGATTCACGGGACGGCACTTGTCTCATGTTGGATACACGGGGACAAAGCAGTTATGGTGCGGACCGCTTCATCACCGCTCTTTTTTTTTTAGAAGGGCACGTGCCACGTCCAAGACAAACACTGAGTGTAACGCCACACATTATGTCATTGTGTTGTTTGCCCATGACGAGCACTTAAAACATGTTTGAAGTGCTGGACACGTCTGCCTGACTGTTGTGTCCCAAAATCCATGGGGCCCACCAGCACTGTCAAACATAGAATAAAAATGGGAGGGTGTTGCGTCTTCTCCCCGAAGATGCACTGTTTGCTACAGTGCGTGTTTGGGGGTCTAAAATGAGCGCCACGTATATAAGCATGTGGGGCTCATATCACTGTGTGTCAATCGACATCACTTAGCATAGGAGTCCGGTGCGGTTGCAAAGACTTAACTACCCTTTCCTGCCATTTTTGCCATGAAATGACGGTTCAAGAAAAGGACAAAAATGCCCTCCATCCAAAAAAGGAAAACGATAATTCGAGAAAAGAACAAAAATATCCTTCATCTAGAAAGTCAAGGATGATGTTAACTCTTCAAAGTTCAAACGTTTTGTTTACACCATCTGCTGTAACATGAGCTCCCTTTGACGATGCACCCTTTATTGTCATTTGCTGTCGTCGGAGCACCCTTTGTCGTCGTCTCGAGTCCAGGTTTTCGCCTTTGTTTTCAGCTTGTGTTACAACACATTAACGCCTTCTCGTTCTTGCCTTATGTTACAAAACATTCCCAGGTTCGTTCCTACCTCATGGAGATAACTATAAATCGATCGACTGGTTCGATCATTGGTGGGCGTCATAGGGTCATTTGTCGGCCATCTCTTTTTACAGTCTTCTCTTCTTCTTCATTTTCATTAGGCAGTATGGAAAAAAGCAATGATGCACAAACATTTCAACAAGTGCCATTAAGGCATCGTGAGTACATTTTTATGTCATCATGCTATTGTTGAAGAACGTATATCATTGTGAGTGCCATTAAGGCGTTGTTTTGTTATTGCAGGTGAATCTTGTCTTTTTGACGGTTTAAAAATTAAAGATATTTGTAAGACGTTAAGACCTGTTGACAAGAATACTTGTTTATAGATGTGAGGAAGGGCCTCTACCCCATCTGGTATCGTCTATTCACTCAGTATATACAATGTATCGCAAATCTCTGTTGTAGTAACATATTATCGATTTGTGAGATATTATTTTGTTTGTTAATATCAATTTATAAGTTATTATGTTAAATTTCTGTATCGATTTGTAATATATTTTGTGATATGTATATCGATTTGTAAGACATTATGTGTTTTGTAGTGTCGATTTGTGAGCTATTATGCTGAATTGTCGTATCAATTTGTAATATATTATGCGATATGTATATCGATTTGTAAGATATTATGTGTTTTCTAGTATCGATTTATAAGATATTTGTAGAAAGAATTTTAAAACTTGTGCGTGCAGAAATACATTATTGTGCACTTGTGGTGGTGATTTTTGTATTCAAATCGTTGCTCATTTAGCGATTTTTATTGAAATCGCTTCACAATGTCGTAGATGTAATTAAATCACTGTCACGTGAATCACTATCATCAACACACATATACGATAAATTGTTTCTTTTATTGTCATGGTAAATAACAACTCAATGCATAGTATAAGCAAATAATAAATCAATGTTGCTTTTATATTGTGATTCATTCAATTGTTTCTTTGACTTGCTTAACCTTATCGGTATCTATTGTTATATACATCTTGATTAAATTATAGTAAATGTATGTGTTAGCTAACGCAAATTGATATCTTGCCTATGACAGTGGTGAGCTTATCATCTGATTGCAGTGAAGATTATCCATCTCAATCATTAGAAAGTTATGGAGAAGTGAACACTTGTACTAATGATGTATCTGAAGAAGTGAATATGTACACTAATGATGCACATGATAAGAATTATGCAGGCATTGGATTCACTCTTGACTTGAATGTTCCAGCAGAAGAAATGCAATTCGATAATAAGGTAGACGATCATGACTGTACATTTGATAAAGGTGCAGGCACTGAGAATGTACATAATAGTACACTTGACTCTATTCTCGTAAAAGAAATGCAGTTTAATAATGAGAAAGTTGCATATAAATTTTACAATGATTATGTCTTAAAACTTGGCTTCAGTGTTAGAAGGTATTCTTGGTCAAAAAATGCACAGGGTATCGTGGTGAGAAAAACATATATTTGTTCTAAAGAATGTTGAAAGAAATCAAGTGGAAATCCAACAAGGAGCAAGCCAGATTCAAGATGTGGATGTCCAGCGAGAATGGTGTTAAGAAGACTTATGAATGGAAAATATGTAGTTAGTACTTTAATCAATGATCATAACCATGATTTAGCAGCTTCATTTATGACTTCTATGTTAAGGTCACATCGTAAAGTAACTGAAGTGAATGCTATAATTGCTAAAATAGTTGATAGCACTGGCATTGCACCAAGGAAGACATACAATTTATGCACACACATATATGGTGGTCGTGAGAATGTGTCATTCACACCTATGGATCTAAGAAACTACTTGAGAAGGAAGATGACATATAACATGAAGAATGGAGAAATATGTTCTTTGGTTGATTACTTACAGAAGAAATCAAACATTGACTCTGGTTTCTTTAGTGCACTGCAACTATTGTGAATATGTTTTGGGCAGATTCAAAGTCAATAATTGATTATAAATGCTTTAATGATGTGTTTATTTTTTATATGACAATGAAGATTAATACTGAACAGTGGTCATTTGCGAAATTTATCGGAGTAAACCATCACTCACAGAGTTGTATATTAGACAGCGCTTTTTTTATGACCAGACCAAGAAAAGCTTTGAGTGGTTGTTCAGAGTATTTACACAGGCAATGAAGGGAAAGCAACCTAAAGCTGTACTTACAGATGGTGATCATGCAATTGCGGTTGCGGTGTCTCATGTATGGACAGATGCACATCATCGCCTATGTTTGTGGCATATCTTTCAAAATGCAGCAAAGAACATATGACACATATTTAATCAGAAGATAGGGTTTGATAAAAAAGTTTACACGGTATGTACTTGAGAGCATAGGCGATATCACATTTATGTCTGATTAGGAGGAAATAATTCAGATGTATGACCTTGAAGACTGTGTATGACTACAAAATTTATATGCAGAAAAAGAGAAGTGGACATTGGCATATGAAAGACAATACTTTTGTGCAGGTATGATAAGCACACAAAGAGTTGAATCTATGCATGTCACACTGAAAAAAACCTTGTATTCATGTTTAACAACGTTTCGCTTCATGGAACAATATGAATTATTTAGAGACGGTCTTAGACAGAATGAGCTTGAACAAGATGTGAAATACTTTAATACATGCCCTGTAACTTTGGGCATGAAAGTATTGATGTGACCTGCAGATCTGTATATATTAACTGTATTTGAATGGATTAAGAAGGAGGTTATACATGTCATGAATTGCAACATAGAAGGACATGTGCAAACTGAGAATATGCACAAATATCATATTATATGGGAGGGTGAAGAGCATCTAAAAAGGCAAGAAGCACATGTTACGTACAATGTTGACAACGGAATAGTTAAATGTACGTGCAAAATATATGAATTCAAAAGTATTTTATGTCATCATGCATTAAAGGCACTTAATCAAGAGAAGATATAAGAAATACCTGAGTCATATTTAATGTGAAGATGGACGAGATAAGCAAAGATTGAACTGTTGGATGCAGATAATGTCATAACTAGTCAACGTGATAGGACATATCAAGCAAATTGCGATAGCACGTATCATTACAGTGAAATTGATTTGCAACTAGGTCTCGATTTGTAGTTTACTAAGTCTAAACATCATGATGATTTATCCCATGTTTATCTTGTTATATCATTCGCATTGACAAAGCTCGTAACAATAAATCGCGATAGGACAAATATTGTTATATTATGAAACTTAAGTCTTTTGGTTATAAGTCGATTTGTATTTATCAAGTTAACTAGATTTGTAGTTTTCCAATCAACGTTATGTAATTTGTTTTTCCTTTCTCTTTTTTGTTTTTAGCAGTCATTGTGTAAATCACGATAAGACAAATCGTTAACATAGATAAAGTTCATCAATGTAAATTGCTATATAACAAATCGTTAGAGTGAAATCGATTTACAACTGTTAAATTGGTATCAAGTTGTAAATTGGTTTGTATTTATGAAGTTACCCAATTTTTACTTTATCTAGTTTACATAGCGTCTTGATTTACAACTAAACCCTAAACCCTAAACCCTAAACCTTAAACCTTAAACCTTAAACCCTAAATTCTAAATTTCTAAACCAAAAACCCATAAATCTCAAAATCCTTAAACCTAAAACCTAAACCCCAAAACCTAAACCCTAAACCCCTAAACCCTAAACCCTAATCCCTACAACATAAAACCCTAAAACCTAAATCCTAAACCCTAAATTCTAAATCCCTAAACTATAAACCCGTAAAACCCAAAATCCTTAAACCTAAAACCTAAACCCCAAACCCCAAAACCTAAACCCTAAAACCATAAACCCTAAACCCTAAACCCTAAACCCTAAACCCTAGATTTTAAATCCCTAAACCATAAACTCGTAAAACCCAAAATCCTTAAACCTAAACCCCAAACCCTAAAACCATAAACTCTAAACCTTAATCCGTACAACATAAAACCTTAAAATCTAAATCATAAACCATAAATCAAAAATTCTAAATCCCTAAACCATAAACCCGTAAAAGCCAAAAAACCTTAAACCTAAAACCTAGACCCCAAACCCTAAAACCATAAACCCTAAACCCTAATCCCTACAACATAAAACCCTAAACTCTAAATTCTAAATGCCTAAATTATAAACCCGCAAAACCCAGAATCCTTAAACCTAAACCCTATAAACCCCAAACCATAAACCCTAAACCCTAATCCCTACAACATAAAACCCTAAACCCTAAATCCCTAAACCATAAACCCGTAAAACCCAAAAATTTTAAACCTAAAACCTAAACCCCAAACCATAAAAACCTAAAGCCTAGAACATAAAACCCTAAACCCTAAATTCTAAATCCCTAAACCATAAACCCGTAAAACTCAAAATCCTTAAACCTAAAACCTAAACTCCAAACCCCAAAACCTAAACCCTAAAACCCTAAACCCTAAACCCTAAACCTCTAAAACCCTAAACCCTAAATCCTAAAACCTAAACCTTTAAATCCCTAAACCGCAAACCCAAAACCCTGAACCCTAAAGCCTAAACTATAAACCCTAAACCATATACCCTGAACTCGAAACCCTAAACCCTAAACACTAAATTCTAAAACTCTAAACACTAAACACTTAAAACCCAAAAACCTAATACCTGGAACCTAAACCCTAAACCCATCGCGATAGAACATATCGTTCACATAGACATAGCCCGTAAAAGCAAATCGCAATAGCACATAGCCTTCATACGTACAAATCATTTCAACTTTTTATAAATCATTGTGTAAATCATGATAGATAGTCCATAAAAATGAACATATCGTTCACATAGACAAATCTCGAATAGACAAATCGTAATAGAATATTCAAACGGATTTGGTGGGATGGGACCCATTTAGCTATCATCAAATCCAAACACAATCTAAACTACTATGTATATATATATAGAGAGAGAGAGAGAGATATACACATTTATATATATATATATTAAGTAGGATCCATTTGGAATTTAGATAGATGAAAAACTTAAACCCTAAACCCTAAACTATTGCGATTTACTTATATCGGTTTGCAACTATTACTAAAATATTATGAACGAAACAGTAAAATCGATTTGCAACTATTACTTAAATTAGTCTCAAGTTGTAAATTGATTTGTATTTATGAAGTTACCTTGATTTGTATTTACTAAGTCTAAACATCGTGTAGGTTTGTGTACACGTGCATAAAACCCTAGTATATGTAAAACCCTAATATAGATCTGTGTAAAACCCTATTTTATGTAAAACCCTACCCAACCCAACTCGATCCATGGTCCATGTATAAAATCCTAATCTATTTAACAACTCTTTCTCTTTTCTGTGGCAATGCAACTTCTTCTTCTTTTTCTTCTTTTTCTCCTTCGCCTTCATTTTCTTTCTTCTTCTTCCTTGTATACATCTATTTGATATATTCCTACTATCGTACCCTCCATCGTTCGCAAATCATCCTTCGCAGTTGGAAGAATATTTGTCTAATCTTCGATATACTTCATGACAAATATGCTACAGTCGTGCGAGCTTCATCTTCTCCATTGATTCACATAGAAAAAGAAACTACAGTCAAAGCTTTCTGCACTAGCAATCAAAGCACATCACTATTTGGATGCGAGGTTGATGATAATGATGATGTCTGTTTTCTTTGATGATGATGGTCATGTATTATATCTAAGCCAAACTATTGTTCATGATGTATTGTAACTAAATACTCATATATTTTGTAAATGAATGTGGTTATAAATCAAGATGATTTGTAGTTATAAAGTTACCGCGACAATGATATGTCTTTGTTTATCTTTGTGAATGATGTTGATTTTTATTTATGAAGTTACGTCGATTTGTATTTATGAAGGTACCTCGATTTATAGCTTTCTAAGTCTAAACATCGTGTTGATTTGTTTATTATTTTTCTTGACATATCATTCACATTGACAAAGCTCGTAACAATAAATCACGATAGGATAAATATTGTTATATTATAAAACTTAATTTTTTTTTGTTATAAGTCGATTTGTATTTATCAAGTTAACTAGATTTGTAGTTTACCAAATAAACATTGTTTTGATTTGTTTTTTCTTTCTCTTTTTTATCTTTTATCAACCATTGTATAAATTGTGTTATAACCAAATCGTTAACATAGACAAAGCTCATCAATGAAAATCACGATAGGACAAATCGTTAAAGTGAAATCGATTTGCAATTGTTACTTAAATCAGTATCAAGTTGTAAATCGATTTGTATTTATGAAGTTACCTCAATTTTTACTTTATCTAGTCTAATATAGATCTGTGTAAAACCCTACCCGACCCGACCTATTGTCCAAGTCTAAAGCCTTAATCTAATTGACCTATCTGCAGCAGTGCAACTTTTTCTTCTTTTTTCTCCTCTGCCTTTGTCTTCTTCTTCTTCATTATATTCTTCTTTATTCTTTGTTTTTCTGTGTTCCTTCTACCTATGCTTGATAGATGGGGTTTGATGTTGATACCATAGTTGTTTCATGCCATAAGGAAAGATCTATATAATCTTTGATCATGATTATAGTTGTTATCTTCTGTGGATACATCGATATATTCATGACACATACAACTATGACGTATTTGTCATGAAGTATATCGAAGCTTACGTAAAATATAACGACCATAATCATCCTCAATCTTTACCACCATACCGGAGCAAGCACAGATATTCTGCATGATAGACAGGGGGATGTTGACGACCATCTATTTGATCTATTCCTATTGTGGGACCTTCCATCGTTCACAAACCATACTTCGCAGTTGGAAAAATATTTGCCTAATCTTTGATATACTTCATGAAAAATATGCTAGTCGTGCAGGCTTTATCTTCTCTGCCTGTTGGGATCCATACCTTTATCTATTTTCTGCACTAGCAAGCTGAATTTCATGCACACCTGGATTGCACTCGAAGCACATAACTATTTGGACATGGGGGTGATGCTGATGATGATGTCTGTTTTATTTGATGATGATGGTCATGTATTGTATCTAAGCTAAACCATTGATCATGATGTATTGTAAATAAATACTTATGTATTCTATAAATGAATGTGGTTGTAATGTAAATAAATGTTGTTGTAATGGTTGGTCAGCATTTGTCGCATGTCATTCCTTACAGTTAGGAGAATTTTGGGTGTTCAAGTATAATGATAATTTGGATTTTGATGTTAAGATATTTGGTATAAGTAGATGTCAAAGGGCAGCTGCATATCTTGGTAAAAGTGGCAGGGTGCATGAGACAGAGAAGGATGAAAAAGTTCTCCATAATCCACCTAGAGATCCTTCAAGCAACTCTTATACGTTAGGAGGAACACATGGGAACAAGTCTATGCATAATCAAGAGGTACAAATGTGCTGCAAAAAAACTTGCAAAGAGATAAGGACCTCCATTGGTAGATAAATTTGCCTTCTATTGTTTCCAGTGACTAGCAAAGGCCACTCAATAAGTTGAAGGTGTTGATGATGATGATGCTGATGATGTCTGTTTTGAAGCATATCACTATTTGGACGTGGGGTTGATGTTGATGATGATGTATAGTTTCTTTGATGATGATGGTCATGTATTATATCTAAGCCAAACCATTGATCATAATGTATTGTAACTAAATACTCATGTAAATGAATGTGGTTGTAATGTATCATTGAAGTTAACTCGATTTATAGTTTACTAAGTCTAAACATCATATTGATTTGTTTATTGTTTTTTCTTTGTCTTTTATGAACCAGTCATTGTCTAAATCCTGATAGGACATATTGTTCATATATACAAAGCTCATAAAATTAATTCGCGATAGGACAATCGGTATCAAGCAAATCGTGATAGCATGTATCGTTATAGTGAAATCGATTTGCAACTAAGTCAGGATTTGTAGTTTACTAAGTCTGAACATCGTGTCGATTTGCAACTAAGTCACGAATTATGGTTCAAAGTCGATTTGTATTGATCAAGTTACCCAAATTTTTACTTCACCAATAAACATCATGTCGATTTATTTTTTCTTTCTACTTTTCGCCTTTTATCAGTCAGTGTAAATCGCGATAAGATAAATCGTTGTACATATACTATATCTGAATCATTATACCAGATATTTTCCTAGAGCAATTTATACAATGACGTGTGTATCTTTGAAGTTAACTCAATTAGTTCTTTACTAAGTCTAAACATCATGTCGATTTATTTATTTTTCTTTTTCACCATTTATAAATCAGTCATTGTGTAAATCGTGATAGAAATTGTTTGCTTAGACAAAGCTCGATTATTTGATGGGTTATGGTGGGATGGTTATACAGATCGTGATGGAACACCTTTTTAAAAAATAAATCATGATCTCTTATAGAACTGATTATAAAGCAATCAAAATCAAGCAAATCGCGATAGTACGTAGTCTTTATACGTATAAATTATTTTAGCCTTTTATCAATGTTTGTATAAATCGTGATATAAAGACAGCTCGTAAAAGCAATTCATAATTTATGCAGTACACAATGATTTTTTTTATGAAGGCCAAACATTACAATGATTTGTTCAGTGGCACTTGTGTGTTACACTTATTAAAAAAAGAATTATACATTTATAGAATGTCACTTTACAAAAAAGAATTATAGAATTATAACAAATAATTATAGAATTACAATAAATAAATATCAATAAAAAAATCATATAATGTTTACTCAGTGGCACTTGACGACTCAGATGGACTATGACATACAAATCGTCTCTTTTTTTTTCTTGGTGGACTCTCTTTCCTTGGTGGCCTCTTGGTTTTCTTGATCTTATTATAAACACTGGTCATCATCTCTACCAATGTATCATATTGTCTCCACAAATTCCTCACATGCCTTTATAACTCTTTATTCTCTATCTACAACATCTCAAACCTTGTGGCAGAGACTACTTTCTTTTTTGTGAGCTGTATTTGCTCATCATCGTGTACTGCAACTGAGAAAATCGTTGTTGTAGTCGAAGAGACACGATGAATGTGTTTTCTATGCTGGCAGATGACATGATGGGGGATAGGAGGGACGCATGGGTTCCCAACATTTCCATGTTGCTTATTCTCAATCTCCAGATTTTGATGCATGGGTTCTCAATATTTTTTGAAATAGTTGGGGTCATATTGTCATTCTTTATAATCATACATTATGGCATGAACACCTCCTTTGTTCCAGCTATCCAATTGTTCCCTGAAGTGTTTATGCCAATTCACGTTTCTGGCCCCACCACTTTTCATCTTCCTTCTCACTTCCACAGGCTGTTTTGAGGTAGACTGTCTCAAGCTAGCTTATAGAAGAACTCGACTACCATGCTGCAACTTGGCTTCATAATTGCTAAACAGTCAAATGTTGCAGCCAGACAGTCTCGCAGCCTCAGCAACAACATCTTGGTCTTCATCCTTCTCATCTCTATACGGTCTCTACACAACATGTACATTGGAGATTATGGTTTAGGTATAAACATAATTATTCATGCTAATGAATGCTAAATATTAAAATGATTTATAATAACGAGTGTTAAATATATTATAATGATTGTTACTAATGAGAGCTTTGTATTTAAATGATTTACACTAATGAATGCTACATATTACAATGATTTACAATAATGAATGCTAAATGCTAAAATGATAACGCTTTGTACTAATGAAAAAAAATCCTGCAACGATCATTACTTAAGAAAGCTAACAATTATAATGATTTATGATAATGATTTGTACTAAGAAATATAAAATTCTGCAATAATCATTACTTAAGAATGTTAACGATTACAACGATTTACACTAATAAAAGTTAAATGTTAAAGCGATAATGATTTGTACTAAGGAATATAAAATCATGTAACGATGATTACTTAAGAATGTTAAATATTAGAACAATTTGTACTAAGAAATACAAAATCCTGCAATGATCATTACTTAAGAATGCTAACGATTATAATTATTTACACTAATGAAAGTTAAATGTTAAAGTGATAACGATTTGTACTAAGGAATACAAAATCGTACAACGATCATTACTTAAGAATGTTAAACATTAGAATGATTCTAACGAAAATAAAATCCTGCAGCGATGATTACTTAAGAATGCTAAATATTTTAACGATTTATACTAATGAATGATAAATGTTGAAATGATTGTAAACGATTTTAAACCATTTACCTCACTTAATTATAGACCATCTAAAATAAACTTAGCATTATCTTGCTTTACCTTTATTCTAGCCCACCGACCGATCTTTGGAAAACCACAAATCGCAGGGCCACACTGAGGATGCAAGGCGACAATATGCTCCCACAAGCAGGCCTATAAAATCAATATATTAGTAAGACTATAACCTTCAATGGTCTTAGTCTATAACTATAAAATATATAATAAACAATTACCTGGATAAATGCCCAAAACCCTGCGACGGTTTTTGTACCATCACTTGCACGGTAAAGTTGATTGTACAAGTGTGCGAGCATAGCAACACCCCATGCATAGTTGTTGACTTTATCCAAGTCTTCCAAAAATTGCAGCCATATGTAACTTATCCTCGAACTAGACAAATCAGAAAATAAAGTAAGACCAAAGAAATAAAGAAGGAAGCCATGCAACTCTTGGTCTGCACTTTCAGATGCACATGTAGCGGACCGGCCTTCCCATTTATTACGGAAAGAATAAACTTTCATCGATATGGAATTGGTTCCACCAGAAATACATTGCCTTCAGTCCTCTATTGACATTTTTAGAAGGGTCGTGCACTTGTCCCTTGTGGTATAGTTTGAATCTCGTAATAGGATAGTACTTCCATGGCACTTAAGGTTCGTAATCCGTGCCACATCTTCTAGGGTCATAGTGATCTCAAAAGAATCAAACTGGAATGTGTTTGTCTTATTATTCCACTTATTTACCAAGTGGATCGTGGTGTTCTAGCATGTTTCAAAAGAATGTTGATCCAAAAGGTCGTCGAAGTGCATATTTCGCAATTGATCCTAATATTCACTCAGTTGTTCATACCACGACAGAACTATAGGCCACTGACACCGCTCTCTAAGCTTTTCACCTAGTGCTCTATTTCTCTTGTGACCTCTCTGTAACACAAAATAGCATATTATTCGTATCAAATCAAAATTAATCTCATTTGTACTTCTACATGTCGTTGTATACATTAATTGCTATAAATAATAATTGTTACACACTCGCTATACATAGTAATCACTATCACTGTAATCGTTATACATAGTCATACCTATAACAGTAAATCATTCACAGTAATTGCTATCACAATTCGCTATCACAGTAATCGCTATCACATTAATCGCTATACACAGTAAATCGTGACAGACAAAATCGATTTATGTACCTTGATTACGCTTTTCTCCTCTTCATCTCTTCCCTCCATTCTCTGCTTTTCAATTTCTTCCTTTCTTTTCGTTTCATTCTCTTCCTCCTCCTGCTTTTTCCTTTCCCTTTCCCTTTTCCTTTCCCTTTCCATTTTCTTCTCTTCCTTCTACTTTTTTCTTTCCCTTTCTTTCTCTTCCTCATCCTCATTCTCCTTCATTTGCCTTTTCTTCTCTTCCTCATCCTCCTTCTCCTTTCTTCGCCTTTCCCTCTCTTCTTCGTCCTGATGCTTCTTCCTTTGTCTTTCCTCTTCGATCTTCATTATTTGCCTTTCATTCTCTTCCTCCTCCTTCTTCTTCTTCAATTGCATTTCCTTCTCTTCATTCTCCTCATTATTCTTTCTTTGCCTTTCCCTCTCCTCCTCCTTCTTCTTTCTTTGCCTTTCACTCTCCTCCTCCTTCTTCCTTTGCCTTTCTCTCTCCTCCTCCTCCTCCTTCTTCATTTGCCTTTGCTTTCATTTTCCTCCTCCTTCCTTTGCCTTTTTCTCTCCTCCTCCTCCTACTCTTTCTTCATTTGCCTTTTCTTCCTTTGCTTTTTATTCTCATCCTCCTTTCTTTGTTTTTCCTTCTCTTTGTCATCCTTCTTCTTCTTTATCATCTTTAGTTCTTTCTTGTGCTTCTTTTGCTCTTCAGCCTTAATATCTGATAAATAATCCTCCGCATAATACAATTCCAACGCTTTGTCCATTTCTTTATCATTCTCAATCTTTATTATATTTTGGTACCTTTCATAATGCTCATATAGATGAGATTGGCAGATCATTTCAGTAATTGTCATGAAATCGATTAACGGTAGGGGATTTCTTGTCTAACGAGCTTTAGACATTGCTAACTTGCACAACACATAAATTTAACTGCATCATTATATGTTACAACCACCTCTCCAAGTATATAATATTACAAATTGTCACATTCGTTAAACAATCACCAATATTACAATTCATCGCAATATTTGGCTTCATAAGTAAACATCCTTGTAAGATTTAGCAAACTTAAGTACAAATCGATGATTTAAATGTATAAATCGTTGCTGCTTCAAACTTACAAATCGTTGTAGAAATCTCAACCTTCATAAGTATATATCGTTATAATGTTTGAGCTTCATGCATAAACATTGTTGTACGATTTATCAAACTTAAGTACAAATCATGGTAATTTCATTAAATCGTTATTGCTTCAAACGTATAAATCATTGTTGCTTCATAAGAACAAATCGTGCTAACTATTTTTCGATGCCTAGAAGGTAGATAGGTACAAATTGATTTGTTTCAGTATGAAAATAAGTGTTATTTAGAATGAATAGTAAAACCAGTTGTAAGATTTATAAATCGATTTACAAATAGGTGTTATTAACATCCAGATTTACAAATCGATTTATTTGCATAACAAAACCTTACACAAAACTCACCAAAACGATACAAGTTTTGGTAATCCGACATTGGAAGAGAAACACACAGAAGGTAGATGCAGTCGATGGTGGCAATGATGCTACCACTACGCAGACGATGGCAAAGAGTGCTTCGACGGCAACAGACAAAGGCAAAGGTTGCTCCGGCGACAGCAGATGATAGCAAAGGGTGATTCAGCGGTAGCAAACAATGGCAAAGGGTGCTCTGGTGGAAGAAGACGACGACAAAGGAGGTTCTGGTAGTAGCAAACGACGACAAAGGGAGCTCATATTACAGCAGATGATGCAAAAGTTTACTGCTTAGGGCAAAAATGGAATGTTTGGACTTTTAAGAGTTAACATCATTCTCGAACCGGCGTTTCACTTTTCTAGATGGAGGATCTTGAACTGTCGTTTCGATTTTCTAGATAGAGGACATTTATGTCCTTTTCTCGAATCATGATTTCATGGCGAGAATGGCGAGAAAGGGTATTTAAGTCTTTGCAATTGCATCGGACTTCAATGCTAAGTGATGCCGGGGATACGAGCCCCACGTGCTTATATATGTGGCACTCATTCGGACCCCAAACATGCACTGTAGCAAACAGTGTGTCTTCGGGGGGGAACATATAACCTGCTTGGAATAAAAATGACCTTGCTAGATTGGGACACAAGTGTGGCTTGTGTCCTAAGTTGGCAGGACAGGGGTATGACATTGTACAGATGAGTGTGACCAGCTCATCATCAAACACCCTTAAAGGGCATCTCTCTATCAATTCATCAGTGACATGTCAACTCTTGCAAAATGCAACAAAGTTTGGAAAAAGTCATGACTCCAAAAGTGATATAGTTGATTCCTCCTTGCAGTATATTGTTCATCAACAATCTAGATGTTGGATAATTATTGAATTTTACTCAATATAACTAACTACCAACATTCAAACCCAAATGGGGAACACCTTGCTCCCATAAAACATTCTCAAGTAATAGGTCCATGAACCACCGGTGGGGTCGCCAGAGTGGCCAGCGGGGAGGTTCTGAGGATGCTGAGATGAAGGCACCAGATCAAACCTGCTAGCTCAAGGTAGTGTCTGCAACTTTCAGAGGACCATATAAGGCAGGATGGTCGCAGCACCCACTCAAGTTTTTTCTTGCTTGGGCGAGGGTTCCTTGTCATAAAAAAAAAGATAATAGGTCAATAAGGTGCATCTTTACAAAACAATTTTATCAACACAAATATGTTATTTTACAAAATATTGCTCCTTTTTAAGATTTTGTGGGAATCTAACACTGCAAAATTAAACGGTTCATTTTTGTTCGAAAAGGAATAATCTGGATAGGTCTTTTCTTTCAAAGCTTTCGGAGTTTGTGGTGAGTATAATCAGGATCTCTTGCTTAGTCTCCATCTCCAAGCATAATGTTGGCCAACACCATTGTTGCTTAGGCAAAACCAAATGAAAGAGGAGATTTTGAGTTCAAAAGAAGGGTCCTTAGTGAAGTACTGGGGTTTGAGCAGCCATCGAAGTGGGCTCACCTGTGTTGTGTGTGCACGAGTGTGCTTGAGAGTGTGATTGTGTATAGATAATGTGATGTGAGCAATTGGATGTGCTTGGTTTAGATACACTTTGAAGCACTTTAGTTGTGTCTTTTCCCGACTCGGTGCAACCTATCCTATTTCCATGGTAGTAGCTGCCCTTGTTCACCTCCTAAACCTCGTTCAATTTAAACCCAACCTACACTTTGCTACCTTAACCATGCCTTAACTCTAATCTGACCTAACTTTCAAATTCTAACCAACCTCAATTACTTTACCTGACCCAGTTACTCTGACTCCTTTCCAGGTAGTGACCCCAGCTGCGAACCAAAACCCTATAAGGTCTGGGTACGGTGATAAATAAGAAAACTGGATTAAGACCCAGTTTTGGACCTGAAGGTCCGATTAATACATGGACCCGGTATAGTTTGTGAAATTTTATACCTGACCCCGACATGACCTGAGTTCCAATGATAAAAAATATGGTTTTATTGGGTATGGTTTGGGTTTGGTTCATGTAGTTCTTATAGGGTCCATGTATGGTTTTTCTTATAGCGGACCCAATTAGATCTGGGTTTGGACCCGATACCATACTCGAAAATCTGGTCCAAGTCTGGTTCCACCTGGGTCTGAACCAAAAATGACCCGTTCACATCCCTAGTAACACTAGATCAATGTGAACCTAAGTTGTAATATCCGGGATTTTTCAAGACCTTTTCTTGGATTTTTGGATTTTTGAATTATGTGATAAAATTTAAATTCTAAATTTTTAGCTAGAAATGCAATAAAGGGGTTGTGAAGTTAGTTGAGAAATTTTAAAAATAGGAAAAAAATAATTTAAAACGTATTTAACCCTACACACCTAGAGCTTTTGGAAATTTGAGTCATAATTTGGTAAAATTTAGACATAGCATTGTAGGAATTAATTAAAATAAATTATTTAGAGGCTTAAAACTTTGAAAACACATTGACAAAATGTAGTTGGGCATGAATTATATTTAATTAAATGCATTAGTATTTCATGTGAATTTTAAATTAATTTATAAAGTATTTTAATTTAATTTAGCTTAAATTTTATGGAATAAATTTTAAAAATTAACTAAAATTTATAAAATGGTAGGAGTCCATAGGTGGGCCCTCCATCCTATGTGGCATCCTAATTTAAAGTTTAAATTGATTTAAAACAAAAATAAACTAGAAATTGAAGTTAAAATCAAAAGTTTCCAAAAAAACAAAGTGAAGGTTTGAAAAGTAAAAACTTTCCAAAATTCTTAAAATGAGCCCCATAGGGGCATCACTTTTGAAAGACCCTAGAAGGGTCCAGCAAGGGCTGAACCCATTAAGGGGTTAGTAAAGTAGGTAATAAGAAAAGAAGAAAAAAAATTGAATTAGTTAACTTGTTTGCCAAGCAAGCAAGTTGCTAGCTTTTACATAAAAGAAAGGTTTGGCTCCCATGGAGGGATCGACCAACCCTTCCCTTCCAATTTAAAAGATAGTATATTATACCTTATAGTATATAAAATATAGATTATATTAAACTAAGCTACATGAAAAAAAATAAAGGAATGACTTGTTATAAAAGAAAAAAATGTAAGAAAAAGTTAAAGAGATTTGGAAATTAAGTTAGATCTTGATCAAGGGCTAGAAATTAATTCATCTCTTGACCACCCTATAAAAAACTATAAAGCTATGGAGGGGCTGATGCCCCCCCCTCCCCCATTTTGACCCCCTTTGATTTTTTTTTGAGCTTTTTTCTCTCTCCCAAATTCTCTTTTCTTCTTTTCTTTGTTTTTTCATTTTCTTACACAAACCCTTAGCCTTTTTTCTCTTGGGTCTACAAGAGAGGCCTCCATGTGACTAAGGAGGGCTTAAGGAAGGAGTCTACGTGGTCATAGTGTGCGCGGAGTGATCGAGCGTGCGAAAAGATCCACCGAAATTGTATGAACAAATTTTTTTTTTGACAAAAAGGTAGGTGATCTATACTCTTCTTGCGAAACAGAATTTGTGGTATGAATTCTATTGTTTTTTCATGAATATAGACCCTAAGCAAACCCTCGCACACGTGGGTTTGGCTTAGGGCTATCAAACTATAAAAAAGAATGTTTTTCGAGAGAAAATCATCTTGAAAACATGGTTTTTCTCCAAAAAATGGTTTCTCATAAAAAAAATCTGTAAATTTTAAAAATACGCAAATTATGCCATGATTTTGCTATAAGTATTTATCTGGATTAGTAGAGTAGGTTGTTGTGGACATCTTGTATAAATTTAAGGAAATTGTAAATTTCGTAGTTATATTGATGTAATTTTTAATTGTAATTGGTAGATTATGTTTATGTAGATGTTGTGTTGGATTCCTCATTATCGAAAATTCTTTTAGATGGAGATGGTGGCAATGGTGATAATGGTGGTGGTGGTAATAGTGATGATGGTAATGACAATGGTGATGGATAGTGGAGGTGGTAGTGGTAGTGGTTGTAGTGACAATAGTAGAGATGATGGTGGTAGTGATGGTGATGGTGATGAGGATGATGGGGGTAGAATACTAGGGAAAAAAGTAGTAAAAAAAAAAAGTTAAGCCTCACAAGTGAGATTAGTTAATTATGTGACGACTTAGTTTCGCAACCGAGTTTTGCTATTTTAATGTATAGGCAAATCTTAATTTTGCTGGTGAAGTTGAGTTTCATTGAAAGTGTGAGTTGCGCTAAAATTGTGAGTTTCAATGGCGAAAGTAGAGTTTTACTGAAATTGTGAGTTTTGATGGATCGTTTCAATCAAAGGGCAAAATCATCAAAAATGACTCAAATTCGGCAAAAATCGAGTGAGTAGAAATGCAAGGAATATTATAATATCTTCTAGCTATTATGTGAAATATCATTATTCTTAGGGATAATATATATATATATATATATATATATATATATATATATATATATATATATATATATATATATATATATATATATTATCAAACTTAAAAAACACCTACAAATAATTTAAAAATTGAGTCTGCTCCTGATTGGCTCTCAGCTCGTGACAAGCTCATGAGCTGAGCTCGGAGTGGGGTGTACCACTAATTAGCCGAGCCCAAACAACTCAGGATCGATTATTTGGCTCGTTTACCAGCCCCTACTTAGCTAGGTTTTGGCAAAAAACCTAGTTTTCAGATCAGGTTTTGGTGTAAGCGAAACACACTAAAACCTGTGTTTTTTTGCTGAAAACCCAGTTTACAACTAAAGTCCAGTTTTAAATTGGGTTTTGGGTGTCATCCAAACGGTACCCTAATGGACAGAGAAGAGTCTTGTGGAACTTTATGCCGTGAACACCAACTCATATCCATAATTCACGTGGCACCTCTCGGTCCGTCACGGGATGCCCAAACCATAGTAATGGTTTCTCCACTCTAAATAAAAAATAATATGACAGAGAAAAGAAGTCTGAAAGTGTTTCCTTTTGTAAATGTATAAAGAAAGTGCTTATACGATTAGGGTTATTATCGAAGGATTCCGACATATCTTAAGCCCTACTCAAAGTTAAGTTCTTTCTAACTACACAATCTAAAAGATGCTAATAGTTATTGGACTTCTGAAGCTATACTATCATTGACTAATAGTTCTTGTTCAAAACTCATGGATTAGCTGTCAAATATTCCAAAAAATATGCATGAAATTGCATTGGCTTCTTGCTTATTGTCAAATCACTACAATCTAAAAGAAAAAAGTACGATAAAATCCATAGACAGATCTCCATTAAGTAGGATGTTAAGTGACAAATAGTTGAGAAGGTTGCTTCAACAGAAAAACTAGTGAGAAGCAATAAGTGATTTATGCCAACGTTGAGGTAACTAGCATAAAGATATCATAAAGCTTGATCGTGATAATGTTATTTTTTCATCCTTAATTTTCCATTTATTGTACCTTATGGGTTGACAAACGCACCACCAACCAGCTTAGGGATAGGAAACAATCTGAGCTGCTTGTGGCTCAGCTTGTAATTAAAAGAGATTCTTGCACGATAGCGCGCGCGCACACACACACACACAGGGATAGCATTTACATGGGTCCCATGGTAAAATCAACTACAGTGAAAGGTCCCCACCGGTTTTGCATTGAGCGGACCAAAAATCCCCAAAAAGTTAGTAAAAATGTCGGATCCATTGTGGGAAATTCTTTAGCTCCAACGAGCAAAGCCCTAAAGCTTCGCTTGGGGCATGTTTTTCTAATCTGAGTTTTTTGGATTTGAGCTGGACGGCCTTCTCGGGGCTTTCAAACGCATCCATAGGAAATTATCGGACTGAACGAGATTCAATTTTCCTACTACCAGTTGAACAGAATTTAGGAGCACTCTTGTTATTTAATAAAAGGAAGGTAGAGTTGAAAAGATTTTCAAGAAATCATTTCAAGGAGACCATGAACAATTTTAAGCGTGAGGGGGCGCTATTGTTCAGGCTTATTTTTCAAACTCAACAGCGGTCACAAAATAATTTACCTCCGATCTGATTTTGAAATTGAAGAGTATTAATTGGCTTGAGATAGAGAGAGAGCTAAAGAAAATAAAGCTGAGAACGCTCGACAGCTCATAGGATCTCAGAAACACACACACAAGAAAATCATAACTCATTGACATCATACTTAGAACCACCGAATTCTTTGAACATAAGATGAGCTAATTTACACAATACAGTGGTGGACAGACACGCCATCCATCCATTGACATCTCTAACAAGTTGCAGCTAAACTGTACACAATATAAACCCCTAAACTAAGTCAACAACCTGAAAGCTGATGGGACATCATGAGATCGAAACCCACGAGGGAATGTCCCTTGCTACAATGCTAAAGCTGGGTGTATTTCCTGGTAGGCAAAGGGGACCTGAGGTTTTAACACTAATGAGCTTGCAAATGAGTGTGGTTCCCCGGTTATCAAAAGAAGAAGAAGAAGAAGAAGAATTTGGTTCCCAACTCGCCCTATTTACACAAATCCAAAATTATTGACTGACCTTACGAACTACGATTAACTACCACCAGCAACGTCACCATCAGTTCGCTTGATCTTCTTTTCTTTCAACCTCATATTCCTGTCTTCATCGACATCATCGTTATCATTGTTATCATTATTATTATCATCATCATCATCACCATCATCATCATTGCTATCATCACGATCACCATTGCCACCGCTGCCACTACCATTATTGTCGCATGCAGTATCTTCTTTGTATCTTCCATATTCTATCTGTCCAGCCAAAGTGCATGCCTCATCATGGACTTTCAACCTTTGATCAGGTGCTAGAAGCCTGCTTAAATCTTCCTGCAGGAAATTGCCTTCCCTTACACTGGCTGCGTGTGAACAGTCAATGCCTAATTTGGCATTTGCATTCCTGCTTGCACCCGCAAAGAATGCCAGCTCAGGCGACTGAGTTGAAGCTTCTCTATCCAACAACAATCTGGAGCCCCCAGAATCAGCTCTCTTTCCTTCAGCCTCCGAGCATGCAGAAAAAATTTTGCCTGGGCTGATAGCAGATATGATGGATAATATATCCAGTTTTGCCTTGACATCAACCCATTGATTGCCTATCCAATCCTTGGAAGTTCTAAGGTTCTCCCTCTGGAAAACTGAGAAATCATCTTCACCTACAGTGAAACCCATGCTTACATTTTCAGGAGCTTTTCATCAAATAAAGATGAAATAACAAGGAGAACATCCTGGATTACTAAAAGACATGCTGCATCTGAGCAGCAAAACCGAAAGCAAGGCAGACATTGAACAATTCCTTGTTTTATGAGTCTTGAGGTAAACAAAAAGCCTTTCAGCACATGCATGAAATCAAGAGTTTTGTTGTTTTAGGCACAATAAAAGGATGTAGATACAAAGACATAAGATTAAATCAACTTAAGATGCATTGGCAAGTTGAAAGTGGGCCTCAGAATCATGCAACACCAAGTGGCCCCAACAATATAACATCCATTTTTCATAAGGACTCCATGAAAGAAAAATTCAACCAACTAAATGCTTCAGGCCGATGATCACAAAAGACATTAGGCATGAAGATTTGTTTTGTTATTGTGAAACGTGATTAAAATTTTAATTGCGTTCACGGAAACTACCAGAAAAAAACATCTCTATACAATAAAAACTAGCATGTTCTAGGCATGGATAGGGTGCCATCCAGATGGAGAACATACCCGGGAAGTAAACCTGCACACCAGCCCCACAACTGTCAATGGAAGTCACCACTCCTTCCCACCATCCATCATTCCACCATGCATCAACTGGCATACCTATCACAAAATCAGACTGCGATGAACTATCTGTTGGAGGGCAAGGTCGAAATGTAAGGCGTCCTGAGAATCTCATTCCCAATTTGTCAGGAGCGGCAAGTCTGAAGGCAGGGATCCATTCCTACATGGATGGGAAGAAAAGGTTAAAACCTTTATATAAATGATTCTACCACACATACAGATACACACACATATTATACTTCAATAATATACAAGAGTATGTACACACATTATACTTCACTAATATACAAGAGAATGTATTCAAGTAATAAGGGCCCAAAATAGGTCTAAAGTTAAACCCAGACTCAAAGCCTGGTCATATTGTAGGTCAGAAAGGGCCCAGTCCTGGGTCCTTTGGGCATGGGCCAAGTGCAATGCAATGTCCACCCACTTACGCAATGTGACAGATGTTAAAGGTGCTGCACTGGAATTGGACATAAACTTTATAAGCAAGACTAGTCCTCAAATCACAAAATTAACCTTTTATCCTAAATCTTAACTTGTAATAAGCATCCTACGAAGTTCAATGGCATATGACTAGTATTATATCTCAAAGATTGATGGATTTCTCATGACCTAATTTCCAATTAATATAACATTTCAGAGTTGCAACATTTACCTCTAAATTGCCACATTCACCATCGTCCTGTACATCATCATAGCGGACCTTCAACTGCTTACGGGTCACTTGTAAGACCGTACATCTGAACCAGCAACCTCTAATGCCGCTATCTTGACAGAGTAGCTCCACCTTATCATTGACCTTGTATGGAACCCAGCAATCAATTCCAACACATTTGACAGCAAATGAGCGTTTGACAGGAGTGACAAAGCTCAAGCTGCGATAAGCCAGATTGCAGGATATCATCTGGGTCAAACCACCTGATATTCCAACATCAAATTGGTGTGTGAAAAATCCTTTATATCCTTTGCAAGATTTGCCTTTATGACACCCCTTTATAGCACTACCATGGTCAAACTCTTTCTCTTCCTTCACATTTAGGCTTTTGCATGCTAACTCATTCTCAGAAGTTACATTTTGATCTATACATGTAAGGATCTTTTGTTCAGCATAGCCCTTTAGCTTGCTGACATTGAAAGGTGTCACACCATTACTAGAAAACTGCCTGAAACAAAGATGAGTGTGTGCTGAAAAATTCAATAAGTTAGCACCCAAGCATTTCTTATAGTGTTCGGGAGTCAACACAGATGCAACACCATCAACACACTCTGCACTGATGACTTGAAAGTATGGAGTAATAAACACTTCCTTTGGGTGAGGTTCTGGTGGCGGTACCTTGCCAGCAACTTCCTGTTGCTGGTGGAACCATCTTACTTTAACTTTCTTCTTCCCCTTGTCTTCATACATATCTTCCAAATAAGCAAGATAGTGACTATCATCTTTAGACATGACAAATACAAAAGAATGGACCTACACAAAATCGAGCAGCTTTTTAATGCAAACCATCATAGGGTAACTGCCTATATATTAAAAAAATACTTACTTCCACTATGATGCCATTGCGTGAGAAAGAGTGATAGTGCTTCAGTTGCCGAGCACATGTATGGCTAACACCCTGCCAAACTATATCCGATCTTCGTCTTAGCTTCCTCCCAAAATGACCCTGATGAAGGCCTAACATATTAAGAAACACAAAAAACAAAGAAAAACAGAAAGTTCATGAAAAGAAAGAAAAAATGGACCTTCTGACTGTATGAACAACTTCCAGGTTCATCAAATCCAGAGGCTGATAGATCAACATTTGAAATGTGAGTTCTCTCATTCAGTGGTGATCCTGTTGTGGAAATCGTAAAAGAGGTTAGGAACTTCTGAGGCACGGTTTTGTAAAATAATGACAGCCATTCAACAGATGTAGGTCTGACCATATAATCTGAAAATATTATTTCAAATGTATAAAAACCCAATCAAAGAGACTTTCAAGACTCCAAGTTGTGTAAGACACTGAACAAACATGCAATCTAAAGTACACTTGATGAAAAGTTGCTGGATGGTCTCCAATTTACTAGCCCAAACTTGTCACCTTTAAGAAATTTCTCTATCTCAAAACCATTTAAATAAAATGATGCAAGGATGTAGACAATCTTGGTCAAAAACTAGATTTTCATCAATGATAATTAAAATAACTTAAATGCAAGCGCAAGCAATTCCAAATTGTTAGAACCACACAGCGTTGGCATGAAGAAGTGGGTGTCTCTATGACCTTTTTTTTAATTTGATAATTAGGTCAGTCATTTTGATATTTTTCTTGATGTAGCTATCACATGAACATGATTTGACTTCACTGTTTACTCATGAGCACACTGCAATTGGGACTGTCATGTTATGAGTGATGGTTTCTATTGATATGATTCTTATTTTATTGTTCATTTAATTAATAAATTGTTTCTTATAGATCATATAAGAATGGTAGTTATTTATCATGGATCACTTCACGTTTCTGAGCTAGTTTCATTTATTATAGCATTCATTTCAAATTATTGTTGTAATTCTTTTTTTCTTAGTAATTTTGTGCTTTTGTTTTTTATTTAAGGCAAAATATTATTACATTTTTTTTCTATCTTTTATTTAGCTCCTTTTAGAAAGCTATATGTTATGGCAAGGTCTCTCAATATATCAAACAGTAAGGTTCAATATAAGATACCTTTTTATAGAATTGGACATAACATTAGTATTTGATCTCAAACTTATACATAAGAAAGGTTATATCCTCCCAAATGCAAATAAGAAGTAAGTTTAGATTGTGCCACCATCCACAGTGCTACTTCCAAGTTTGCATTGTGGGAATGGTCCTATATCAATCATAATACTAAAATCAACATATATTTCCCTTAATGACCCAGATACCCCTAACGGTTTGGGTTAGATCCCGCAAACCAAAAGGCTTTTTCCAGGCTTAGTAGGCTCTATTTGGCTTGAGTCTTTATGGTCTATGTTCTAACCAGGTCTAGCACTGGAGCTAGGTTAAACCAGCCTGTTCTACATGTGATAAGAATAATTTCTGATAGTTTTCTTACCCTCATAGCCTCCTCGGAAAATGGAAAAAAGTCCACCGGTTTCAACAGAATGTCATATAGTTATCTGTGAATTTGTAACAGATTGTTCACGTCTTAGTGCTGAATGTTTCTATCTGGGTGTTACAGCTACTTCCAGACATTCTTAGGATGTCAAAAGCATAAATTAAAGAAAAAAAAGAGAAAAACCTATTTGACTTCATCTGGTGAGGTGCAGACATGGCAGAAGTCCAGATACTAAGACATAGGTTGGTCCAATCATGATTTGTCGATCCATACATTCTGGTTAGGTTGATCATGTCCATGTCAGCCTGAATCCAAAACCAAACTTAGCCTAATAACTGTCCTAATGTTAGGAATTAAAGATACTGATGATTGATGATTTTTCTTATTATAGATATATATCAGATTTTTTTTATTTGCACCCATCCCTTGGACAGGCTACAACAACAACTACGCCTTCATCCCAAAACAATTGGGGTCGGTGATATGAACCAAAAAAGAAAATCATTTTGGGTCTTCCACATGAATCCTTCTCCTCCAATCATTTTTATCCAATGCCATGTCCTCGGTGAGGTTCAAAGCATTCATATCCTTTCCTATCACCTTCATCCATGTCTTCCTAGGCCTACCCCAACCTCTTTTAACTAATATATTTTCCCATTTCTCCATCCTTCTAACTGGAGCATCATTAGGCCTTCGCCGAATATGTCCAAACCACCGTAAACGATTCTCTCTCATCTTATTTTCAATGGGTGCAACGCCTACCTTCTTATGTATCTCCTCGTTCCGAATCTTATCTTTTATTGTATTTCCACACATCCATCTCAGCATACACATCTCAGCTACACTCATTGTTTGAATATGATGTCTCTTGGCAGCCCAACATTCCGTACCATATAGTAAAGCGGGCCTAATAGTCGTCCTATAAAACTTTTCCTTCAACCGCAATGGCATTCTACGATCGCACAATACTCCAGTTGCACTTTTCCATTTCATCCACCCAACATTTATCCTATGATTTGCATCTCCATCAATTTCTCCATACTTTTGAATGATAGATCCCAAATATTAGAAACAATCATCCACTGGTATTTCTTGCTCACCAAGCTTCACTACACTCCCATCACTACTTCGTTGCTTACTAAACCGACATTCCATGTATTCTGTCTTACTCTTACTCAACTTAAAACATCTTGCTTCCAATGTCTGTCTCCATAATTCTAACTTAGCATTAACCTCAGCTCTAGACTCATCAATCAAAACAATATCATCAGCAAACAACATACACCACGGCACATTTTCTTGAATTGATCTCGTAAGCTCATCCATCACTATAGCAAATAGGAAAGGGCTTAAAGAAGATCCTTGATGTAACCCAACCGTTATAGGAAAATTGGTTGTCATCCCTTGGACAGGTTGTCCTACTATTTTTAATAAAGATAAAAATGAATGGCTCAAATTGCACCAAAATGTAATTTCGACATCCAAATTGTTAGATTAAAAATTATGATTTATACTAAATAACAATGCTAAGCCCATCTGTATGGTCCGATCTACTTTAAAATGCATGAGGCAAAATTAAACTCACTGATATAGTACACACATCTGCATGATATATATATATATATAAAAGCTGCCTAGCGCCAGCCTACCAGGCTTTGAAAGGGTTTTTCTATTTTTTATAAAATCTGACCTATGTCACATAGGTGCAGGTGCAGGTGCGGATGCGGCGATGCGGCACTTTAAAAAAACTTGGGTGCGGGGAGGATATACATATATAATTTTTAATAGTTTTAAGTTAACACTACGTGTATTTGTGTGCATTTATGTATTTATATATATAATATAGATAAAAATGGACTTGATTAGGGTTAACTGAATCTACTTTTGGATAGAAATGGACCTCAGTGTGGTTGACTTCACCTAACACAAAGGAAGTTGTGTCCAAGTGTCGCACCCGCCTGGGTGCGTGATGCGGGTGTGGTGCCTTGTTAGAAGAGTTTGTGTGACATAGAATTCGACTATACAGATGTGATCTACATGCTTGACTTTTATAGAAATCGACTCTTGGATCGTTCAATTCCGACACTCAAGTAAGTTTGTCCAAGATTTAGATGGTCTACAATTTTAAAAAATATTCAATGCTTAAAAAAGTCATGCTTTTTATCGAAAAAGCATTATCTAAGTGTCATTTTAATCAAATCGATCATGTCGAACACATCTGCAGGATTAGATTTGCAACAAAAAAACCCGAAAACACCTATTTACTAGTGGTAGGCTCAAAAAAGTGGTAGGCTATGTAACATGGGTATGGGTACAGGTACGGGTACGAAGGGTATGACACGACAATTTAAAAAAACGGGTACGAGGACATGGCTATATATATAAGAGAAGAAATAGTTCGGGTCTGGATCCACATATGATCCAGACTCAAACTCTTTCCTCTCTCTCTGTAAGAGAGAGGAAAGAGTTTGGGTTTGGATCCAAATATGATCCAGACCCAAACTATTTTCTCTCTTTCTATAAGAGAGGAAAGAGTTTGGGTCTAGATCCACATACGATCCAAACCCAAACTCTTTCCTCTCGCTCTCTCTTTCTTATATCTCTCATAAAAAGGGAAATAAAAGGGGAAGGTGAGCCCTCTCTCTCTCTCTCTCTCTCTCTCTCTCTCTCTCTCTCTCTCGGATTGTGGCATGAAGAAGAAGAAGAGGTACTCTCCCCCCACTCTCCCTCTCTTCCTCTTCCTCTCTTGTCTTCTTTCTTCTCCTCCTCTTCCTCTTTCGTCCTCTTCTTCCTTCTCCTTCTCCTTCTCCTCCTCTTCCTCTTTCTCTTTCATCTTCTTCTTCCTTTTCTTCATGTTTCTTTTTTTTTTCTTTTTCCTTCTCTTCCTTTTTCTTTTTCTTCTTCCTCCCGGCCTTTCATCAAGGGCAAAAAAAAAAGGTTAGGTCGAGGTTGGACCCGACCCAATCTAGACCAGCACGTATCCATGTTGCATCTGGTACTAGTACCCATTCAGGCCGTGTCGACACGGGTACGGCTGCTTGGTTGCTGTGTCTATGTGACATATAGGTGGTAGGCAGCAAGCAGCAGCTATATATATATATATATATATATATATATATATATATATATATATATATATATATATATATATATATATATATATATATATATATATATATATATATGGTGCTATTGAAGGCACAAAAGTATTAAGCTAGAAATCATCGATTCGAGCTTTATTGACTCAATCTGACAACATAGATGTGATCAGCATGGTTGGTTTGCTAAAAAACAAAACTTGGATAGTGCAATTTCAATCTGAAAATATGATTTTTAGGGTCATGAAATTTTAGTGTATTGTGAGCCATTGATTTTGGAAACCCTTAGAAAACATGCTTGCATGTCACAATCACATAATTCAAAACTCATTTTCTACCAAAAAAACCTTGTAGATCACATCCATAAGGCATGATCTACGAAACAATCTAAAATATATGAAAAGAAGGTGATTTATACTCAATAGCCCCATGCCTTCAATAGCAACAAATATTAACCTAATACACACACATATGTATATATATATATAGAGAGAGAGAGAGGGAGGGAGGGAAATGTTTTCTACCCTTGTGGGATCCAAATCCCCTACTAAAAAACTCAAAAAAATTAATTATTTTATTTTTTATTTTTTGGCACATATGACCTTCCAGATATGATCTACATGTTTGGTTTAGTAGAACTGACCCTTGGATCATGTTTTCCTCACTTTGTACATCGGATTTTTCAGGGGTTGAAAAATCAAATATTTACAATGGGTTGAAAAATCAAATGTTTACAATGTACTGAATTTTCAACCCTCAAAAGATTATACTTTTACGCTGAAAAGTACGATCCAAGGTTCAATTTCTACTATTTTGACCAAGCTGAACACATCCATGGGGTCAGATTTGGTTAAAACAACCTTCCCCCTATGAGTTTCAAGTTCAACTCGGGGGGTTTGGAACCCTATAAAGTAACTGGTAGGTCCTAAGTCCTAACAAGTTTTATCTCCTAACCATCCATTTGGAGGGTTAGGGATTTGAAGGTTGGGAACACTTGACAAAGCTTTATCATAGCTGGTGGTGGGCCATGATAATAAGCCTTGGGTGGGGTTGGTTTGTGCAATCAGAACCATGGAATTGGGCTATAGTCAACAAATGGAAATCAGTTCAGCTCTATGGAATGAACAGGACTCAGTTTTCCCTGACTTCCTTGATGACTGATTTTAAAGATAGGAAGGCCTGATACAGTACTTTTCTGGCAAAACAAATGATGTGGTTCAAAAATGTTGGCTGAGTCCTTCCCTAACATGTTTCATAAAGGTTGCTCATTAAAGAATGCTGGGATCAGAATGCAGGATGGTACGTTGAATTCAAAAGAAATCACAAAGGATGATGAGATTGTGGAGTGGCTGAAAATACTGAACACATTGAAGGGCTAGAACCTTAATGAAATGGATGATTCACTTATATGGAACTATGATAGTTCTGGGGACTTCTCCCCAGCATTGTGTTATCGCTCTTATCAAAAGGCAAGCTGTTGTTACCTTTGTCATTCTCAGGAGGAAAATACAGTTCATTTATTCTGGTACTGTCCATTTGTGCAGAAGCTTTCCAGGAAGCGTTGGCCTGATATGACAATTGACCTGCACCTAAAGAATTGTACCAGAAAGCTTCTGGTGTGACCTCCCATACACAGTACAAATATAAAATGGAGAATGATCTGGAGATGGTGGCTTCTATCCAGTTGGCAGTTCCCATGGTTTGAGACAAACGATACGCTATTCCAAAGGAAGCACTCTAAGCCAGATTTTATTTATTCAAGTATTCAGGACATTCTAGCTTGTGCTTTACATAAATAACCTGATTCGGACCTCACTTGGATTGGGCATCATAGAATTGGGAAATTGGTTCCTCCTAATGCCTCTGGGTAAGAACTTTGTTTGCACTGTCATGGCACCTTGTCACCTTACTTATTTTCTTGGTTGCTTTAGTAAAATTCTTTATTTCATTCAAGAAAAAAAAAACATAGTTGCATGTGCTTTTGCCTTAATATGAACCTCTCAATATGTATATCATCGCTTATATACTAAAAACCATGTTTTGGATTGAAACACGTTTGAACATGAAAAGTACCTCAGTGTATTCCCACAAAGATTAAAAAAAAACATGGGTGATGGCATCTCTTCATTGTAGTACCATCAATTACCAATACCAAATCACAGGGCAACAACCAGCTTCACAAATCGTACAACAAATATGGAATCACATGAGAATCAAGTTTCACAAGAAGGAAAACTCTTCACACCATCTAAAATGCACCATCATCTTTTCTAGTCAGGACACTATTCACCAACCAAAGAAAACGAGGGAGAGTAATCCATCATCTACATGAACTCATTACCCTTTCTAGCAGACCATCTAACAAGAAATGCAGGGAGAACAGTCCGCCAACTTTTGATGTTTTAACAAGTTGGACACATCACACATACAGCATAGTTCTTACAAGTATTGGCCTAAACACAAAAAAGACTAAATACCGAAACCAAAACACACAGTCATAATACCAAATTGAAGAAGGGTACAGGAAAGGAGCAAATGGAAGGAGAAGATTTACTCGAGAGTTGCCCTGACGATGAGGGCTGCTGCTTCCCCAACAAGCTTGTCAACCAATCAACGACTTCCCTCCTCGATCTCCACTTGAAGCAAGAGCTGCTGGACCTTTCCAGTCCAGAAAGCTGTAAGAACTCATCGGATACCACATAGACCATGTGCCGAAGGCTCCGCTCGGTGCCCACGATAGCCAAGAACGAATCCCCGGAGGAATCCTTCACGATGTAATGGACGACCCGGCTCCCCCGCTCCTGAGAGACGAATTGCTCCTTCCATTCGATAAATCGACGGCCCATCTATTCCCCGAAGATAAATCCAGAACCGAAATCAAGGGAATACCAGAACCTCCATTGATTTGGCAGAGATTTTCATGTGGGGAGCGGGAATACTTGCTGGATGGAGTCAGATCCTCAGAGAAACCCTGGCTTCTGATGCGGGCGGAGAAAGAACTAGGTTTTGGCGAGGCTGGTGGTCCTCCTTTTAGCTCAAGATCAGATGGTGAGGCCTCCCTGTAGATGAGGGAACCGGGTCAACAAGGGTGGGAAAGATGGAGCAGGAGTCCAGGGCCGCCATGGATAGAGAAGGAACGGAGCTTTGGCCCTAGAGAGACCATGGAAGCAGAGGAAAACTTCGAACCAGAGCAGCCCACGGAGAGCTCTTATCCTCTCTCCATCCCCGGTTCTGCTCTCTCTCTCCACAGGTTACGCTTATTATTTATCTATTCTTTACTCTAATTCTCTCTTTAGCCGGGGCAGCTGCCTACAACCATGCCTACCGCGAGCGAAGGGTTTTAGTTTCAGGAAAATGGTCCCGTGCTCAACCCATTTTTGTGCTAAACGGCGTGCTGAATGGGTTTTCGGGCTTCTCCGGTACTTTTTATGCGGTTCTGGCCCTCATAAATGTGTGGTCGATTTATTAAGAATCGACACCTGGATCATGTGTTTTAGATGAAAAAAATGATGTTTGGAGCCTCAAAAATTTATAAAGATTTTGGACCGTTGATTTTTCCAACTTTATAAAAACCACCCATGTGTTGGAATCAAACACCTTAAAGAGCTGATTCCTATAAAATCAAATACATATATCACATATGTTAGAATTTTAAAATAAAATAAAAAAAGCCCAAAAAACTATTTAGCATCCGATTTAGCACCAAATAGGTTTAACACCGATCCATTACTCTTTAGTTTCATGTTTTTTCTAAAATCTGACCATATAGATGCATTATACATGGTTGATTTTATAGAAATGAACTGTTGGGCTATTCAATTTGATGGTTTTTATAAAGTTTGAAAATCATCTATTTACAACTTTCATAAATATTCAAGCTAGAAATGTGACACTAAATTTTTAAAATCAAAAATTTAGGATTTTTTTTTTAAATTTCTTTTACATGATTGTCTAGAAATACAACAAAAACTCTTTTAAATGTGGTTCAAGCCTTGAGCATGTTACACTTCCCAACTCGCACGCATAAGACTATAATTTAACCTAATCAAACCATTAATTGAATTAAAATAACTCAATGTACTAGTTTCATTTAATCAAAGTTTACAAGTTTAATAAAATATTCAAATCATACCTAATAAAAATAAATCAAGTCCTTTCAGAAACCTAAAAAAAATGTGACTCTCTTAGCACCACATTGAGCCTCCCACCATCACCTGTCAGCTTTCTTACTATCTTAAAATGTTAAAAGTAGGGGCATTAACACCGGCCCCAATAGAAAACATCACACAGCATAAGCATAGAAAAAATATAATAAATTCAAAACATTTATGTTCTAAAAATATTTCATACATCTTTCTATGATAATCCAAAATTCAAACCATTTATAATATGATAATTTCATACAAACAATCACAACAGTGATCATGATTACATATTACGCAATAGGCACACTAGCATTCATAATTTATGAATCTTACCCACAAGTGAGAATATTTGCAACCACCCATGTTAGAAATATATATCATAGACAAATACAGAACTAAGTATGCCGATATTTACCACCTATACATGTAATAAAAAAAAATATGCATGAAATACATAAACATACACAACATAAGACACTGATGTACTTGTAAATATTTTAATTCATTATTATATTATTATTCTTTTCCTTTCTTGGGGGGTACACTCCTAGTACTTTAACTCTCACTCAATAATCATTTCAGGGGTTTATTATTTCATGTATTTTAATTACTCCAAAAATTTGAAGAGTATGCAAACTTTCACTAAGGTGACCTGTGACCGTGAGAACCCACAATGAATTGTGTGGAATCCTGATTCCTACTCTATAGAGCGATTGTAACAACCTCAACTGACCCTCATAAAAATAGTGATTTTTTTATACAATTGCGGAAACTCACCCATGGATCTAGGGCCTCATAAATTTAAATATACCAAACCATAAACCAGATTGTATATTGAATCAAATAAAGAATAATCAAGTGAGCCCAAAAGAGTATTTTGTTAGGATATTGAAAGAATTTCATATCATCATCTTAATCCATTAAGTTTTATCTTGAATTTTCACAATTTTTGTGACTCAAGTGTGCTTAAGTTGACTCTTTCACAAAGAAGAGTTGACTTTCCATTAGAATCTCACAATGTTTTCTCTCAGGACTGCTTTTAAGCACTAAGAGTTGACTCTTTTATTTCAAGTGTTAACCCTTTTTTTTTTAGTTGTCAACCATTTCATTTCAAGAGTCAACATCTCACTTGTCTTTTGATTAACATAGCACTAAGAGTCGACTCCTCTATTTTGAGTGTTGACCCTTTTTCATTTCAGGTGTCGACCTTTTCATTTCGAGATTCGACCCCTCATTTTGCTTTGAATTCAAGTCTCTCACGAGTGTCGACTCCTCTAATTCAAGTGTCGACCCCTCTATGACCTATTTAGGGCAAAAGCCCACCCTACACCATCATTTTGTTCCTTTTTTCTCTCACCCAACCAGCATCTAGGGCACAGTCGACCATGAACCATCACGATGCTTCATCCACTATTGTAAGTGGATAATCTTCCTTTTGATATGTGCATCAGTTTGGTCACATCAACCTAGCAAGGTCCTTGAAGAAATCTTGAGGATGCGAAAGAAAAGTCTAGAAGAAAAGAAATAGATGGCTTCTCCTTCCACTTGGGAACATGAAATCCGATCAAAGAGAGTTCATAAAACATCAGCCACTCCATTGAATTATGACTATAGATACCTCTCTGTAAAGGCCTAAAATTTAGTCAGAGAAGGGTGTTGGATAGCAAAATGGTCGATTTTAATTTTATGAACAAATTTTCTCTTCCATTGAGAGAGAATTTTGAAGTAATAGGGTGGATAGAGTTTCTAACCATCAAAAATCCCACATACCCCATTTTAACTAAACATTTCTATGCGAATATGAAGGTATCCAACAATGGATTCTCCGTATTTGTAAAAGGAAAAGAGATTGTGGTGAGCAAAAATACTTTGAGCAATGTCCTGCATATATCAATTCGGGGATTAGACAGTTTAGATAAGTTTGATTGAAGTGGAAGTGAAGTACTGAGATTCATTACTGAAAACCCATCTGCATTAAGTACTGAAACCTTTGTAGCCACTAAGTTTATATTGGATTATCGATTAATTCACTATATTATTGTTACTACTCTTCTTCCTATTAGTGGTAAACTTGAAGGAGTATCCAATGTTTAGTTGATGTTCTTGGATTGCATCATTAGATGTTGTCGTTTGAATATGCCCAAGTTCATTCTTCAACACATGATAAGTGCATTCAAACACAGAGGACCCCTTACCTTATAGATCAATGATTATAAAGATCTTGGAACATTATGAAGTGACTCTAGCAAGAGAAAAAGCCAAGGATCTTGGAACATTATGAAGTGACTCTATAAAGGAACCCTGCACAGAATGGGATATATCTGGGAAGGTAATATATGGATTCCAAAAAGGAAACAAACATCTGCTGAGGGGGAGAACACACCTTCTAAATCAGATGATGAGGTTCATGCTTCATACACACCCTACACTCCTGTATCTATATCTGAACCATCAACATCTAGATAAAAAAGAAGACCAACACAGACTGAGGGGGAGTAAGTGGATTGGTGGAGATCACAGTTTAGATCTCACACACTAAAAGAGATACGAGCTACGAGAATTGATCTGGCTGAAAACAAGACTGATCAATCTGAAATGTGGCAACTAATAGTTAAACAACGAAATCATATCATTGTTTTAGAGACTCAAATAAAAGAATTCAAGCTTGAAATCAAGAACAACCTAGTACATATCAATCACCAGTTCTAGGAATTGAGGAATCAGAGGACCCCTCCTCCCTAGAGTGTCATATCTGTCATGTCTAGATTAAGATCTTTTTTTTGCAATATCTTAACACGTCACTTTTTGACTGACCAAGTTCTTAATGACATGTATTTCGTGACTTTATGTTTTTATAAACTCTTTTGGCAAAATCTATGAATGAATGGTATTTTCTTTTGACTTTCCAATGTCAAGTTTACATTGTGTTACATGATTGGATGGTATTCTTTTCGATAATTGTGAAAACAAGAGGAAAATGTCAGTAGATAATGCAAAATAGAATTTAAATTTTGTAATGTTATATCTATCTATGAAGCATTTGAATTTGATTTGAATGTGCATATCTTTTTTGTATTATGAATGGAAAAGTTTTGTCATCATAAAGAAAGAGGAGATTGTTGAGCTCCTAGACTGATTTCAATTCCAAGGACTAATTCTTGAACCTCAAATGTGCAGGAATTTAATCGTATATTGTTTTTAAGAATCAAATTTTAGTTGTAAAAATCCCTCAAAAGTGCTAAAAGATCACTCAATTTCAATGAAGACTTTTGAAAATATATAGATACTTGTAATGAAGAAGAGTTAACCCTTGAGGAGCAAGAGTCAACCCCTGAAAAACTTCATAGTCAACTTTTAAAATCTCAAAAAGGGCACAGAAGAGTTGACTCTTAAGCCAAAGAGTTGACCCATGAAGGAGCATGAATATCAAGTCTCAAAGAAGAAAGACTTGACCCTCGATCAAGGAAGAATCAACCCTCAGACAACCGAATGCATATTTTTTTATTGTGCATCAAAGAGTCAACCCTCAAGTAACTACATGTAAACAAATTGACTATACATAAAAGAGTTGACCCTTAGCAACCGAATGCATACATATTGACTGTGCACTGAAGAGTCAACCCTCAAAAATAAAAAGCTGACCATCAGGGAAAAGGAGTCAACCCTTGGAGAAAAAGAGTTAACCCTCAAGAATGAAGAGTTGACTCCTATGGAAGCTGAAGTTATGAAAGAGTTGAACTTTGATTTAAAGAGTCGACCCTCGGGAAAAAAGAGTTGACCCTTGAAAAATTCAGAGTCGACTTCAGGGTATAATAGATGAATTTTAATAGTTATATAGCCATTGTAAAAGTTTTTCTTCATCCCCAATAACTCTCCAATGGATCTATTTCACCCCCATCTATAAAATGATGATTGAGGATGATATTAGAACTATTAAAATTCACATTTATTTTCAATCCCATCAAGATTCAAGCTCTCAATCATTTTAAAGTTCTCCAACAATGATCTCTTCGATTTTTCTCTATTGTATTGAAATCTTTGAAAGCTTTTGTATTGGGTTTCACTCTCCCTTGTTCTTCATTGTGTTTAGATTTTGTATTATGTTAAGATTGATCTATTTCAACCATTCCTTGTATTGGTAGTTCTAGGATTGGGCAATGGTGAGTTGGAAAAGCTTAGTTGTTGTTTTACAAGTGATGTGAAACGATTGTATTGGTAACTAGCAATGTTAAGCTAGTGGTTTAGTGGATTGAACTTGTTGCTAAGAGGATGTAGGCCAGAGTTGGTTGAAGTTTGATAAATTGTGTGTCCTTATTTTTGTATTCCTTTAGATTCTTCATTATTTATCTTTGTGAAAGACGATAAGCTTTTATACCCAATCCTACGTAGCTTGCTTCACCAAAAAATCTTCCACTCAGACAGTGATAAGTGCTTTCAAAACAGATTTTGGGATCAAAGCACTCACAAAGCTTTGCGTTAGGGCATTATTGAAATTTGGGGAGCATGAGTTTGCAGATGTGATGCTTGTCAAATTACCAAAAAGGCTACCTCCTAGGAGGGATTCACCCCCCATCTTGGTTGTTTTTTCATACCAGGACTCAACACCCGAGTGATCTCAGTCTGATTCAACTAATGGCTCTACAAGGATTATAAATATTAAAATGAAGACCTGATGTTCACACAATGATTTGGAAAACATGACCTCATAATACAAACCCTTAGTTGGTCATTTGCATGTTTGGAATAATGGCATTAACATTATAATATCTTTGGTAAACCACTTGTGATATCATGGTTCAAAAAGGTAAGCATTATGACATGTGTTTATGAATGCCTGATTGATGTGTACCATGATTATATAATTGGATGTAGGAGTCATGTATCTTATATGTCTTAGTTCTTTACAATTGTATGATGTTATTATACCAACCAGACTGTATGAGTCAGACAGATTACTATTCTAACCTTTTTAGGTATTAAGTAGTGTTGGGTGCGATGGTGGGATGGTGCGGCAGAGTCATGCAATCAGACTCTATCTCGTTTCGTTCTTGAACTTATTTTGATATGCCAACCATTGATGTTGAATAATTTCAATTTAATTATATATGGGTTGAAGTTTTGGTTGAAATGAATCATTTATAGATTCTGAATTTTCCATTTGAATCAATGTGTATGGGTTTGGACCTAGATCTATTAAGATTAAGATCCAATCCTTCTTATGGTGTATTTCGCCTATAATCCGCCTAAGGTTTGCTATAATTAAATGATTTTCATTGTGCTACTGATTTGATTTCAAAAGGATCAATTATAACAAAAGTTTTAATTTTCTTAAATTTTTTAAGTTAGAAATTTTTGGGAGTTACAACCAACCTTGCAATGCTAGCTCGACAACTTTGATTATCAGATCAAGTGAATGTGTCCCATCACGATCGCCATTTTATGGATCCTGAGTCTTTAAAAATTAAAAACACAATTTTTTTGTCGAAAATTATTTAAAAAATAGATCCAAGATTCAAATCTAAATATTAGAAGAAGATAAAAATCGTTCTTTAAGATCTTGCACTTTTCTTCCTCTATTGAGCAGGAATCAACCTGAGCAGGGATGTTGAATCAATGTTGATGGGGTTGCATTGTGATGAGGGAGTGTACCTCAAACAAGAAAACCTAGAAAAGGTGAGTTTGATGATAAAAACCACCAAAACTTAAGAAAAACAAGAAATGACAAATATATGAATATTAGATAAATCTAAGCTTATAAAAATATGTAAAATAATTAAAATAATAGCAAAATGTAACCAAACTTACCACAGGCTTAGGTAGCCCTCTCTACGGCGGTTGAGTGCAGAGGAGCACAGACAACACTTCGGCTTGGTTCAAGCTTTAAAAGGGAGTACGTTGGGTGATCTAGACCCTAGGCTATGCTAGATAGGCTAGGTAGGCTAGCTAAGCTAGGCTAGACCGTGAAAGGATTTCTGCAAGGTAAGGTTGCTCAAGTTTTTTATTTCAGATCCGCTCTGAAATAGGGAGAACACTCCCTTATTTATAAGATTTGGATATGTTTCTTATATATCTATGATTCGAAGGTAGATCTAGGGCTACGGTTAAAAAGATTTAAATAGAAGATTGGGATTTGATCTTGAAGAGGAGATTAGAGGATATGAACTTGGTTTTAGGAAGGTCATTAAGTGAGAGGGAAAACTTGGGTTGTCAAAAATGTACAAGGACGGGCTAGGACGTGCAGTTTTTACACTGCTCACATCCAAAATATGAGAAGTTTCAAAAATATTTTAATGACAATTGGGCAAGGTATAACGAGAAATGACTTGTCGTTATAACTCTACTAACAACAAATGATTTGTTGTTATATCTTCAATAACAAAATATAATGATCGGGATTTTGAAAGTTATAACGACAAATATGAGATGCAATGACACATGACATCATAACCGAAAAGTGTTGTTTTGAAAAGGGATATAATAATGACAATTCAAAGGGTAAAAATGACAATTCAAAAGGTAATAATGATAAATAAATTATTGCTATAAGTCTGAAACTAGTTTTGGATATAACTTTTTATCTCTGTGTCGAAACGACCTGATTTATGGCTTGTTTGAAAAAATTGAGAATCTCTTTCTCAACTTTTCTTTTGGTCAAAAACCTTGAAGATGTAGTTTTTAAGGCTAAAAAACAAATTAAACAAGCTCTATGGAGACAAAATATCTTGGTCCGGAATTAGATGTCTACAAGGTCCTCTAAAGTTCCTCCCAAGATCTTCCTAGACCCATCATGCTTTCACTGCGCAACATTCATCCCAACAACCACCTTACCAATGTACCCAGCCATGGCAAGGGCAGCTTTGAGCAACTCAAGGCCTTTAACATATCGACTCTTTTGGGGGAGCTGCACATAACGAGCAAGGGAAGGCTCATTTTGCGCAATCGGGTATGCATATCTTCAATAACAAAATATAAGTAGGATGATACAAATGCATACAAGCTGGTTTGCCACAACCCCCATTACAAGAGGATATGCATATATGGCACTTCCCTTTCCTCATGTGGCTCACTTTTGACAACAGACTCGGCCACAAAAGGATTGCCTCTCTTGAAGCTCTCAGTTTCAATAGGCCCTTCAAGTAATTATTCAAATCTTTTTCCATCAAGAGTCACTCATGTTTCTGACAAAAGGTGGCGTGTCAGTCATCTCCAAGTCTACAATTACATCAAACAGATATTCATGTCTGTCATGAATATATGGAGAAGCGTCTGGATGTACCATGTCAGCAATATCTGTGTCTTGGTGATACCAATGCTCTGGCTGGTCTCAAGTTGTTGCAGCAACAACATTGGCAACAGTAGGGTTGACAACACCTGCAGACCATACTGCATTTCTTGGGGGCAGTAGCCAATATAGGGCTAAACGCTAGTAATATAATCTGAACCATTTTCTAGCCAGCAAAAAGCTGGTTTTCACCAAGGTCATCTGTTGGTCCGATCTTAAGCACCACACGCCATGTTCCAAAGTGGGCACCAACCTTATAGTACTGCTGACACCTGGTGCCAAGGCCATCGAACCGCTGAGTGGTAGTCTCTTCAAGGGTCTTAGCAAGATTATGCCTATTTGGTGCCCCACTCTGAGTTCACTCGATGGCGTGCCAACACCAAAGACTATTGAATTCAGTCCAAGGGCCAACATAGATGATGCACTATCATTAAAGGAAGGCAGATTGTCATGAGCAAGCTGGATTATTATTATTATTATCAAAGACAGCCAAGCACTTGCACCCAAACCATAACCACCCGAGGGATCAACACCATTAGCCATTTTCTGCAGTGCCAATGGTCTGGCCCACATGCAGAGCCTTTTCATCGTGATGCTCAGAGGGAAAAGCTCTCTTGCACATGAGAGAGTTGGCGCCCCTACTTCCTACGTTTTGGTCATCGCAAGGGCCTTCATCCATTGCGAGCTTTGGGTCCAGCACCACACCAGCGATTCCATCTATTTGGGGACAGAAATGTGTGGCTCTTATGGTAATAGAACCATGCTTCTCATCCACCTTAGCAGGACATTTAAGGTTAAAAGCGCAT
Organism: Nuphar pumila; assembly: GCF_984573655.1. Classification (NCBI taxonomy): domain Eukaryota; kingdom Viridiplantae; phylum Streptophyta; class Magnoliopsida; order Nymphaeales; family Nymphaeaceae; genus Nuphar; species Nuphar pumila. The sequence goes on along the minus strand of NC_143261.1, from coordinate 82,612,292 downwards.
AGGATTGGCTCTGTTGTTTGTTCCCTTGCTCCACCAATATCAAGGCCTTGCAATGACCCTTGAGTCAGTACATGGATTTAAAGATGAGTTGGGGGTTGTTGAAAAGAGAGAGAAGGAATGATAGGAGCTTTCCAGTCTCTTCATTCATTGGGACCTCCTCCAACAATCATTCAGGAGGTTTGTTGACCTTGAGGACAACTACAATATCACTCTCATTGGTTTTGTCGATGTGCTGCCACAACTGATTTGATTCACATGTCAAAATTTTGACATGCTTCTCGAGAACATCTCCACCATGAGAAGTGGGTCTGAGCTATTGTCGGGCATCTTGGATACTCACTTAGATTTGCTAAAGTAGATTTACGATGTTTTAAAGGTCATTTATGAATATGGCTATTGTTATCATGAAAAATTTTACTTTTGCACTTTAACTGACCTTTTGAAAAAGTTTTAGAAAACTCGCCTCCATTTTGAAAATATAGGAAAACTTGAGAGAGGGGACTCGCCTGTCGATACGAGGATCAACCGTTCTTGGCGCCTTAACTAGGAGTAATTGAGCCAAGGATTGAATGATATGCCTTGTTTTGTTCAAATGCCTAAGAGATTATTCTAATTCCTAAAATGCAAAAAGAATCAAACACACATATGATTTGGTTTTGAAAAAGTTTATTGAAAACATGATGCATCACTAATTTTTTTTGAAATACTTTGAAAGAAAAATATTTTGAGATTGAATTTTTGAAAAAAATCAAATGATTGGGCATGTAGCCTTGTGAGCCCATGCATGATGCAACCTAAGTCTAAATGATGCATGGATGCGATTTTTGAAATACCTTTTTGAAAGATTTGAGAAAAATCATTGATAAATCTCTTTTGTTTTATAAAATTCTTTTGATGAAAAGTGGGGTTTTGTGCCTTATAGAATTCAATTGAAATAAATTTGCCACATATTCAAGACTATGGCCACGAGTATGTTTTAAATATATTTCATTAAATTCTAAAAGAAGGGTTTTAAAAAATATCTTGAAATCTTTAAAAATATGCAATAATTTAAAAAAATAACCTAAGTGTCTAGGCTTTTATAACTTAAAGGAGATTAATAAAACTTGAATTTTATTCATATTCTGAATATGACCACAAATACGAATTTCAGTAAGTTTATTAACTTCTTAAAAGAAGGTACATGTGACATTTGTGTTTCACCATAAGTGGAATTTGAAAAGTGCATATGCATGACAAATAATAGCAATTGATAATAAAAAGTAAACTATATGCTTATGCAATCCTAAGGTATGCATAAATAAAGAAAATTTCCACTATTTTGGTATTTGATTACAATTTACATTAAAAAATTGCATAATAAAATAAAATAAGAAAATAAGAAATAAAATCTTAAACTTTTCTGCAAAATCAGCAAACATGTTAGCAGAAATATGTAGGCTTTTCGAGATTTATCCAATAATATCTAGAAATTGAGGGATATTTTTTTGAAATAAGCTTTTCCCATACATTCATAAAACAAAATCTTTAAACAATCTAAATAACAATGCATGATTTAATAAACTATAAAACTAAACATATTTCATAATTGAGGGCAAAAAGACCAAAATACCCCTAAGAATTTAGAATAATTATAAAAACAGTATTGAAAACCAGGGTTTTAGAAATGATTTTTGAAGTATCCTTAATCCAAACATCAAATAAACTCAAATCGACACCAAATCAGATAGAGAGCATCCTGACATGATTAGGAATATGATCAAAATTTAAAATCATAAAAATAGTTCATAAAATTAAAAATATAAATAAGAAAATAATGAATCTATCCTTATTTCTGCAGAACTAGATTCTACAGAAATCTGGTTCTTGGAAAACAGCAGAATAAAATATTAAACAATATCTTAAAATCCTGAAAATTGACTTAAAGACTTCTAACAACCCTAAAGACAGCATGCAATCAAAAAATAAATTTAATATATGCTCAAGAAAAACATATTAAATTAAAAAGTGGAAATGGGTTGCAGAATGGAATATTTTGTATCTGTTATGGTCTTGGGTCAAAATAAAATAGCAAATAGACTTGAAAATTTACCAAATTTAACAAGGTCAAACTAGACATATATATAAAAAAATCTTTTTTTACAGATCTGAAAAATCATCTTCAGTTAGGGAGATATGACTTCAACAATATGACCTTGATTATGAACAACGTCCTGACATTGCAATGAAGTAGGTTCTGGTTTTGGGATAAAATAAAATAGCAAACAAACATAAAAAATTACCAAATTTAACAAGGATAAACTAGACATGCAGATAAAGAAGTAATTTTTTACGGATCTAAAAAATCATCTTTGATTCGGGAGATATGACTCTGGCAAGTTGACCCAGGATGTGGATAGCGACCAGACGATGCAAAAAATAGGTTTCAAATTTTATTTTTGAAAATGGTTCAAAAGATGCCAAAAAATCATGAAACTTGGCCAGATTCACGTAAGCATGTGAATGTATATCTCATAAAAAATTCAGCTCGAAATGATAAAAATAGGTACATAAAATAATGATGCTAACATGAAGGCCAGACCCAAGATTTTAAAGCACGAGCTATTAAAAATAAAACCTAATCTAAATATGCATAAAAGGAAAATAAAAGAAACAAGAAATCAATGATCTTGATGTTGTATAGATGCAAATAACGCAAATCTGAAAGTGCAGTAGGATCGAGGCAACGAGCACTAGAGGGAGGGTGAATAGTGCTTTTAAATATCGTCTTTGGAATTATGACAGATTTTGAAATTCGCAAAGCAATCACACAAAGAACACAAGAATTTATCGTGTTCGGTGTTCCAGACCTATATCCAGTCCCCAAGCAAAATCCTTTTGAGATTTTCACTATCAACCTTGTGTAAACACAAGAACATACAGACTGAATTCAGTCCCACTTTCAGTAACAAACCTACTGAAAGCAAACAACTCCTTTAAACTAAGAAGTCATTTCCTTTTACAAAAAAATATAAGTAAGCAACTTACAATCAACATAGGAGCCCTTCTTATGAATGCAATTGGCTTTTGAGGTTGTTGAAATACTCAACTCACAAATTCACTGTCTCTCAAAAGAATTTGAGTGAAAAACTGGAGTGAAAATATAAAGTGAGTGAGAAAACAAATACTTGAATGAGTATGAGTGAAAAGCAAAGAATTCAACCTTTGTAATTCAATGTAATTCAATATGATTCAATGTTTTTGAGTGTGGAATGCACTCATATTTATAATTGAAATATTTCATACATTGAGGGTATGAAAGGGTGTCAAAATAGTTCATTTTGAACGATTAAAACATTTGAAAAATTAAAAGACACGCCTTTTAGAAGTTTCAGGAAAAATGACAAAATTAGTCGACTGGAACAGTAGTTAGTCAACTGTAAGCAGTCTAACAGTTATCATCGGTCGACTAATATGTTTGAAATAGCCGTTTGAAAATCTGAAGTTTTGAAACTTAGTCGACTAAAGAAAAAGTTACTGAAAACACACATTCTGTCTGGTCGACTGATAAAACCTTTGGTCAACTACTGCTAAATTTTTCAGAAAACAGACATTTTGTCCGGTCGACTGATAAAACCTTTGGTTGACTAATTTTACAAAAATGATGTTTTGCTTAGAAAATTTGGTGCGAGAAAGTTGATCGACTGGTGAGTCTATTCGTCGACTAATAAACATGAAAAATTAAGTAAAGAGTTTTCTAAAATGATTTTCATGAAGGGTTCTTTTAGAAAAGTTTTTCTAAAGACTTTTTAGGTGAAATGCAATCAAAATATGCACTCTAAGTAAGACTCTTACAAGAATCTAAGACATTTAATGAATTTTACATTTGCACACTAGTCTTTAGAAATTCTTTATCGAATTCTTCAATTCTTGTCATCTTTCTTCATTGTGTTAGTTGAAATATAGTTGATTCACTTGTTCATCATCAAAACCTTGTACTTGAAGTATCATGTACGGTTTCATTGTCATAACAATCTTCCCTTTTTTTATGATGACAAACTAGTCAAAGATGGAGCATTTAGATGCATAGATGGAGATTTTACTTCTCCTATCAATATGCTGCAAAACATAAGAAGTTAGCACAATCAAAGCATATATATATATCACATATGGATTGTTTTGCATTTCTATCATTACTTCATGCATTTCTAAAACTTTTTCATGAAGGCAATTTTCAATGCTTTCACATGATGCAATTGCCATGTTTGTCTATTTCTCATGCAAATTCCATGTGTCTTTTTCTCCCGCAATTTCCATCCATGTGTCTTTTTTCTTCTCCTTTGTCATAATAAAAAAGAGTAAGTGTAGACATAGCATTAGCAAAATGCAAAAACAAGTTCAAAATATTACAACCCAAAAAGTATCAAAGTTCAGTAACAAAGTTCAAGAGAAGTGTTTCTTGATCATCTCCTTGAGTTCAACAATATTCTTCTGAATTGACAAAAGTTGTTGAGTTACATCTTCACGAAAAGTGTGTTGATGTAGCTCCAAAGCTTCAATTCGTTGCAAAATTTCATCATTGTCTTGACTAGTAGATATTTTCTTTCATTTTGCTTGAAATGAAGGTGTCACAGGAGATGGTGATGGTTCAGAGGGTGATGGTTCAAAGGGTTCAGTTTGATTAAAATTTAAAGGAGGTAGATATTTGATTTTCATTCGTTTAAAAATAGTTTGATCAAAGAACTCCTTTTGTTCAATATATTTTTCATTGGTTAGGGGTACTTTGAAATATCTGAAAATATGGGTAAGAAGACATTCATACGGAAGAAAGGGTTTTTGTTTCCACAAAGTAGTAAAATACACATTGGCCTAATTTACCGAAATATTTCCAAACAAGACGTAAAGAGCCGTAGAGAGATCTGTGGAATAGTAATCAAAAGATCCAGTTTTAGGTAGAACACTATGGGCAAGAATTCATCCAGCAATGCGAGCGCGAGTTTGAAGATTGATTCTTGAAAAAATGACAATGAGGTGCACCGAGAAGAAGAATTTGTTCAAAAAATCTTTCATCATTAAGTTCAATAGTATTGAAAAGAGTTTCTGAAGGTGGAATATCTAGGATTTGTCCAAGAAGTTTAGAATCAAACTCAAATTCAACATCACGAATTAGAGAGAAAATAAATCTAGTTTCATGATCAATTTGTAAATTAGTATAAAACAAATGGATCAGTAAAGGATAATGAAGGGGGTCTGCACCAGTGTCAAAAAGGCGTGAAATGCTTGTGAATAATTCTCTGATTTTGTAGCGAGAAAAGAGATGAAACAGAACATTTCGACTTGGTAAAATAAGAAGTGCAGAAATCGATCCAAAGGTATCATATAAAAGTGGATTTTTGAGTAGTCTAAGAGAAAATTCATGACGTGTTTGTGGTGTAGATGGAGGGGAACCTTGTGCAGATGCTGTTTTTTGACGAGGCATGGTTGTTAAAAACGAAATAGATTCACTTGTCAAAGAGAATCGTTGTTGATGTCGGCTTTCCAATGATGTCCGGTGGGAGGAAAATGTCGTCCGGCATTATAGAGGATAGCCAATGCTGCAGAATCACTTTTGTCGCGACAAGAAGGTTTTGACAAGAGATTAAAATCTCCTAGGGTTTGTGGAGGACAATAGCTATCTGCAGAAGAAAAATTGGAGAAGCCTTCGTGTGATGCGGACGGTGCTCTATTAATACGCTGGAGAGGATTTGATGGATAATAGGCCTTCACCGATCACGATCTTTGTTAGTGGCCAGATCAATCGGCAGGAACAGTCCACCGAAAAGGGATGTCGAGTTTCCACGGATTTTAGGCAAGAGGGAAGAGACGATAAAGGGTTTGACGAACAAGAGGTGACGCGGTGGATGACGGCAGGTGAGAAGATTTTGTTACAAGCGTCATCTCCTATCACGGCAAGAGGATTCCGACGAGAGGGAGTTCGTCCGACACTCCTAGGGTTTTTGGAAGAGACAGAGGAGAGAGAGAGAGGGTTTTGTTTATAAAAAGGGGAAAACACACGGGCGTTAAAAATGAAACAGTGTGATTTTTAAACAAAAAAATGAAGAGGTATCGGGTCCCAAAAAAAACTTAAAAAAATATGGGCGTAAAAATGATTGCCCCTTTAAAAAAAATCCAAGGGGTATCGGGTCCCTTTAGTTAAAATTTAAAAAAAAACCAGTCGACTAGAATTTTATCGATCGACTAAAAATATGCGATTTTGAGATTTTCAAAGCAATTTTTTTTAAAAACAAATTTATAAATCTAAAAATGAGCAAATGCCCAGTTCTCTCCTAATTCTCATAAAATCTTCATTTTTAAGTGGTTTAGTGAAGATATCAACATGTTGTTCATTAGTGGGTATAAAATTTAACGAAATATGTCCTTTTAAAACATGATCTCGTAAAAAATGATGTCTAACTTCAATATGTTTAGTTCTTGAGTGTTGAACAGGACTTTTTGAAAGATTTATAGCACTAGTGTTATCAAAATAAATAGTTGTTGTGGAGTAATTCAAACCAAAATCTTTTAAGGTTTATTTCATCCATAGTACTTGTGAACATGCTAAACTAGCCGCTATATATTTTGCTTCAGTTGTTGAGAGTAACACTGAATTTTGCTTTTTACTAAACCAAAAGACTAAGAAATGTCCTAAGAAATGACAAGTTCTGCTAGTACTCTTGCGATAAGATTTGCTTCCTGTAAAATCTGCATCACTATATGAAACTAAATCGAAGGAAAATTATTCCGAGTAAAACAAACCAAAATCTGAAGTATCTTTCAAGTATCGAAGAATTTGTTTTACTGCAGTTAAGTGAGATTCCTTCGAAATAGCTTAAAATCTAGCACGCATATAAACACAGAACATTATATCAGGTCGACTAGTAGTTAAGTATAATAGAGATCCGATCATACCTCTATAGAGCTTAGTATCTACATTTTTACCATTTTCATCTTTGTCAAGAGAAGTAGTTGTGCTCATAGGATTTCTTCTTGATTTTGATGAGTTCATCCCAAATCTCTTAAGAAGTTCTTTTGTATACTTAGCCTGGTTGATGAAGATTCTTTCTTCAGTTTGCTTTATTTGAAGTCCAAGGAAGTAGTTTAGTTCGCCCATCAAGCTCATTTCAAATTCTTCCTGCATAGCTTTAGCAAATTCTTTACAAAGAGAATCATTAGTAGAACCAAATATTATGTCATCAACATAAATTTGCACAATAAGAATATCTGAATTAAGATTTTTAATAAATAAAGTGGAGTCTACCCCAACCAACGGAAAAACCAGATTGTTCTAGAAAATTTCATAGTCTTTCATACCACGCTCTTGGTACTTGTTTGAGTTTGTACAAAACTCGTTTTAATTTATAGACTTTTTCTGGATATTTCTGGTACAAAGCCTGGAGGTTGCTCTACATAAACTTCTTCATTGATGTGTCCATTTAAGAATGCACTCTTAACATCAATTTGATATAACTTAAAATTCATGTAACCAGCAAAAGCAAGCATCATTCGAATTGACTCCAATCGAGTCACTAGTGCATAGGTTTCATCAAAATCTATGCCTTCTTCTTGATTATAGCCTTGTGCTACTAGTCTTGCTTTGTTTCGAATGACTTCACCATTTTCGTTCAGCTTATTTCGGAAGACCCATCTTGTTCCAATTACCGGATGATCCTTTGGTCTATCAACTAGATCTCATACATCATTCCTGGTAAATTGGTTAAGTTCTTCAGATATGGCCAAGAGCCAAAATTCATCATCACAAGCCTCATTGATATTCTTTGGTTCTATTTTAGATATGAAAATAATATTTGCAATATATTTTTCTAATTGCTTTGTAGTTTGGACACCACTCTTTATTTCTCCAATAATTTGCTCATGTGGATGATTAGGAACTTCTTTCCAAACCATTGGAAGAGGAATATTTTCTTGAAAAGTGCTTTCTATCAAAGGTTTTCCTTGAAGTATGACTTCTTTTCCTTCGCTTAGAGGTATAACTTGCTCACAATTCTCATCAAATGCAACATGTAAAGATTCTTCAATGCAAGATGTTCTTTTATTAAAAACACGATAAGCTTTGCTTCTAGAAGAATATCCAAGAAATATTGTTTCGTCTGATTTTGAATCAAACTTATCAAGATTATCTTTGGTATTTAACAAGAAGCATTTACTAAAAAAAAAATTGAAATATGAGATCTTTGGTATATGATCATAATACAATTCAAAACATGTTTTATGTAAGATTGGTCGAATAAGAACACGGTTTAAAACATAACATGCTATATTTATTGCTTCAGCCCAAAAGTATTTTGGTAAATTTTTATCTTGAAACATGGTTCTAGCACATTCTTGTAAAGTTCTATTCTTTCTTTCAACAACTCCATTTTGTGGAGCTGCGCTAGGAAAAGCAAAGTTGTGAGATATACCATGTAAATCACAAAACTTTAGAAAAGATTCATTTTCAAATTCACCACCATGATCACTATGAATTGTAATAATAGATGTAGATTTTTCATTTGTAATTCTTCTATAAAGTTTAGAAATTTCAGAAAAAGCATCATTTTTGCTTTTTAGAAAAATCACGCAAGTAAATCGAGAATAATCATCTACTATAACAAAAGCATACTTGCTACCATTCAAACTTTGAATTCTAGATGGTCTAAATAGATCTAAATGCAAAAGTTCAATAGGACGTTTTGTTGAAACTATATCTTTTACTTTGAAAAAACTCTTGATTTGTTTACCCATTTGGCAAGTATCACATAAGTGATCCTTCTTATATGGTATTATAGGTAGGCCTCTAACAAGATCATTCTTGGATAACTTAGAAATTAATTTAAAGCTAACATGTCCAAGTCTCTTATGCCATAACCAATTAATTTTATTTGAAACAATAAGACATTTTTATTAAAAATGGACAACTCATCTAGATAAAGTTCATATACATTATTCCTTCTTTTACCTTTAAAAATGATCCTTTTCGATTGAAAATCAGAAATTAAGCATAAATCATGTTCAAAAGAAATGAGAAAACCTTTATCACATAATTGACTAATAGATAATAAATTATGCATTAAACCTTCTACTAAAAGAATATTTTCTATCAAGGAAAATTTTGGATTACCAATGTTACCAATACCGATTACTTTTCCCTTGTTATTGTCACCAAAGGTGACGGTTTCTCCATTCTTACTTTGGAGGGTGAAAAATAACTCTGACCTTCCAGTCATATGTTTGGAACAACCGCTGTCCAAGATCCATTTGCTTCTTATTTTGTGTACCTACAACAAAGTTAGAAGACAAAGCATTTGACCCCTTTCTATTTTTGGGTCCATGAGAGTTAGTCTTAGGAACCCATATCCATTTGGATTTTGGTTTCCTTTGAGAATAAATATTCTTTCTATAAAATGATTTAGCATTTCTAGAGTAATCATGTCTAGACTTATAAGTTTTATAAGTACCATGATTAGATGCATTTCTATTATAACTAGAAAATTGAGTTCTTTGAGAATTTTGTCTTTGATTCTTCACCACATAGTTTGGTCTATTTTGAGTATCAAACAAGCTATATCTCAAACCGGTTTTGTTAACCGAGCATCTTTGAGAACCAAGAAGTCTTTCTAGATTCTCTTGTCCATTAGTGAATTTGGTCACTATAGAAAGAAGATCATTTGATTTTTCTTTTAGACTTGTTATTTCTTCTTGTAAGAGATTGGTTCTAATTTCAATTTCTTTTATCTCAAATGCTTGACAAGAGTTTCCCTTCTTGAGATCTTCTATATCTTGAAATAACATTTTGTTTTGAGAGTCAAGAGTTGAATTTTTAATTTTTAACTCTTTGTTTTTAGAACTTAGAATCTTAAATTTAGCATATAAATCATTAAATGCTTCTAATAAATCATCATACTCAAATTGACTTACCGAGTCTTCTTGTGCTACAAAGCATATGTTGGCAACTTCTTCATTAGATTCTTCATCGGAAGATGAGTCACTATCATCCCAACATGCTTGAAATGCCTTTTTCTTCTTGAATTGGTCCTTGGGCTTGATTTTGAGAAGAGGACAATCTTTCTTGATGTGTCCAGCTTTTTTGCAGTTAAAGCACTTGACTTCATTAGGATTGGAAGAATCAATTTTCTTTACCTTTCTTTTAAATCTTCTTTTTTTGATAAATCTTTTGAATTGCCTTGTGATTAGGGCAATATCTTCATCTTCTTTTGAATCTTCAGAGTCAGAAGTGGCCTTGAAAGCAAGAGATTTATTTACCTTTGACGTACCTTCATGAGTAACGAGAAGAGTATGTCAAATTTTATTTGTTGTAGAACATTGAGAGATGTGATTGAATTCTACCTTGTCAACAGCATAATACAACACATTCATAGCTTTGGCATTAAGTGAAACAATCTTCTTTTCTTCATCGAACCATTGGCTGAAATCAGTTGATGGCATTTGATACTTTTCTGAAATAACTCTTCAAATTTCGAGATCCATGGATTGTAGGAATATTGTCATTCTTACTTTTCAATATCCATAGTTTGTTCTGTCAAAGAGAGGAGGACGAACAGAGGAGCATCCTTCTTTGTGCTGAGAATATGTTGTTGTCATGCTAGATGATGGTAAGATCAAAAAATAGCAAACCCGCTCTGATACCAAATAAAAGTGCAGTAGGATCGAGGCAACGAGCACTAGAGGGGGTTAATAGTGCTTTTAAATATCGTCTTTAAAATTATGACGGATTTTGAAATTCGCAAAGCAATCACACAAAGAACACAAGAATTTATCCTGGTTCGGTCTTTCAAACCTACATCCAGTCCCCAAGCAAAACCCACTTGAGATTTCCACTATCAACCTTGTGTAAACACAAGAACATACAAACCAAATTCGGTCTCACTTTCAGTAACAAACTTACTGAAAGCAAACAACTCCTTTAAACCAAGAAGTCCTTTCCTTTTACAGAAAAATATAAGTAAGCAACTTACAATCAACCTACGAGCCCTTCTTATGAATGCAAATGGAATGCAATTGGCTTTTGAGGTTGTTGAAATACTCAACTCATGAATTCACTGTCTCTCAAAAGAATTTGAGTGGAAAACTGGAGTGAAAATATCAAGTGAGTGAGAAAACAAATACTTGAATAAGTAGGAGTGAAAAGCAAAGAATTCGATCTTTGTAATTCAATGTAATTCGATATGATTCGATGTTTTTGAGTGTGAAATGCACTCATATTTATAATTGAAACATCTCATACGTTGAGGGTATGAAAGGGTGTCAAAACAGTCAATTTTGAATGATCAAAGCATTTAAAAAATGAAAAGACACCCCTTTTAGAAGTTTCAGGAAAAATGTGTTTAAAATAGTCGTTTTAAAATCTAAAGTTTTGAAACTTAGTCAACTAAAGAAAAAGTTAGTCGACTGATAATATCATCAGTAGACTGAGAAATCTTTCAGTCGACTGCTGCTAAATTTTTCTGAAAACACACATTCCGTCCAGTTGACTGATAAAACCTTCGGTCGACTGCTGTTAAATTTTTCAGAAAACAAACATTTTGTCTGGTCGACTGATAAAACCTTTGGTCGACTGCTGCTAAATTTTCCAGAAAACAGAGATTCTATTCGGTCGACTGATAAAACCTTCAGTCGACTAATTTTACAAAAATGATGTTTTGCTTAAAAATTTTGGCGCGATAAAGTTGGTCGACTGGTGAGTCTATTGGTCGACTAATAAACATGAAAAATTAAGTAAAGAGTTTTCTAAAATGATTTTCATAAAAGGGTTCTTTTAGAAAAGTTTTTCTAAAGATTTTTTAGGTGAAATGCAATCAAAATATGCACTCTAAGTAAGGCTCTTATAAGAATCTAAGACATTTAATGAATTTTATATTTGCACACTAGTCTTCATCGAATTCTTCAATTCTTGTTATCTTTCTTCATTGCCTTAGCTGAAATACAGTTGATTCACTTGTTCATCATCAAAACCTTGTACTTGAAGTATCGTGTACGACTTCATTGTCGTACCTGTTATGGTTTTGAGTCAAAATAAAATAGCAAACAGACTTGAAAAATTACCAAATTTAACAGAGTCAAACTAGACATGTATATAAAGAAATATCTTTTTACATATCTGAAAAATCATCTTCAGTTAGGGATATATGACTTCGACAATATTACCCTGATTATGAACAACGTCTTGATATTGCAATAAAGCAGGTTCTGGTTTTGGGCTAAAATAAAATAGCAAAAAAACATAAAAAATTACCAAATTTAACAAGGATAAACTAGACATGTAGATAAAGAAGTCAATTTTTACGGATCTAAAAAATCATCTTCGATTAGGGAGATATGACTCCGACAAGTTGACCCAGGATGTGGATAGCGGCCAGACGGTGTAGAAAACAGGTTTCAACTTTTACTTTTGAAAATGGTTCAAAAGATGCCAAAAAATCATGAAACTTGGCTAGATTTACCTAAGCATGTGAATGTATATCTCATAAAAAATTCAGCTTGAAATGATAAAAATAGGTACATAAAATAATGATGCTAACATGAAGGCCAGAGCCAAGATTTTAAAGCACAGACTATTAAAGATAAAACCTAATCTAAATATGCATAAAATGAAAGAAAAGAAACAAGACATTAATGATCTTGATGTTGTATGGATGCAAATAACGCAAATCTAGATCTATGATGCACATAAATAATAAAAGAAAAAAATTAATGGAAGCATGGATTTTACTTTGCTGTAGCTGATTGGAAGGTGAGACTCAGTTTATGAGAAATTGAGTTCCAGCCTTCTCATGGCTATGAAGAGAAAAAGAAAACACATCAACAATAATAAAAAACAATAAAATAAAAGAGAGGAAGAGGAGTTACCTGCGGTTCTTCCTTCGCTGCAACCGAAAAGAAACAAAGAAGAAAGAAGAAGAAAGGAGGGGTGGCAACTATGGAAGGAGGAGGAAAAGAAAGGGAGAGATCTAGAAGAAGGAGAGAGGCTCAACTTGCATGGTTGGACGTCCCCTCCCTTGGGCCTTTTTATGGAGGAAATTTGGAAGAGATAGGGACTCCCTAGTGGGTCCCATATTTGAGGTTAATTAGCAAATAATTAGGAAAATTGGAGGGGTCAATTTTCTCAAAAGAGTCCCCATTTGATTTATCTTTTTGACTTTTTCTTTTTCAATCTAATTGAAACTCTAAACAAAGAAATCCAAATGTGGCACCATTTGAGTGGGGTCCACATTTGATTTTAAAACAAATGATAAAAGGTTTAAAACAAAAGATAAAAAACAAAAATCAAAGTCCTAAATCAACTAGATTTCTGAAATAACAAGAATAGGAAAATCAAATGGGGAGAATAATCAAGAAGTTGATGCCACATAGGTGGATATTTTTGATATGGATTGGATCTAAGATCCATTTTGAAATTTGAGCCTAATTAAAATCCAAATCAAAATCCAATCGAGATTCAGATCTGGTCCACATTATTTCTAAAAAAAAGGCATTTCAAAATATCAAATGTAAAACACTGGGTTTAGATTAAAATGTAAAGATCAATTTTGAACCCAGGTTTGAAATTGGATGAAAGTTTTGAATTCGGATCTGGATTCAAAGTTTCAAATAACAAATGGATTTGGTTCTCAGACAATGAGTCTGATCCATGCCTGAAATGACGGATGGATCCTGAATCAAAGATAAGACATTTAAAATGGATCCTGGATAGTAAAAGGGGTAAGCCAGATCCTGGATCAATGATGAGCTTGTAGAAGCAAATTTCGAATCAAGATGATATGGTGGAAATAGATCCTGGATATTGAATAAGAATTGAAGAATGAATCATGAATAATAAATGATTGGACCATGGATATCTGATGAAATAATTCAGGTTTAGAAAATAAATTTGACTCTGGATATATAGCAAAACAGATTGGATAAAAAGATCCAGGTCCAGAATAGAGACTGGATATTGGACATCAAATCCAGTATTGGATTTGATCAGGTATGGATTAGATCTCGAATATAGATAAAATATCAGATAAAAGAATTGATCCGAGCCCAGACTTGGAATTATCATGACTTAAAAAAAATTATAGAAATGACCAAGATTATAAATGATTTTGCCCTGTAGGGTGAAGAGTGACACTTAGAAAACGAGGTTTAAACTGGTTTAAATAGGGTTCTCCAGTTCTGAACTCAGATGAACTAAAAAGTCACTAGCTCAACTAGACTCTCAAACTAGATGATCGAAAACAGACACGATTCTAAGTGAAATGGTGAGAAATTCACTATAGAGTGAAATAAGCAATGAGAGTATGGGTTTGAGCTGAAATGACAATCAACTAAACTAATGTGATTTAAATTCATAGCTTAAACAAACTAAATCCTAGCTAGGTTGACTAGGGTTAGCTCAATTCTAGCTGAAATGAGCTGAATTAAGCAAAAATGGACTTCAAGAATGTGGGAAAATGAATTTGAACTGAAGCTGAACCACTTAAACTCCTGATGAGCTAAAGTTAAACACAGGGGAATATGATCTATTGAGATTGGCTAATTCTAGGATAATTGGATAAAACTTGAGCTAGAAATGAGCTCGTTTCACATGAAATGAACCAAATTTAGCTGAAATGAATAGAGTTCACTCATTGCGAGCTCAGGAGAGATAAAAATGACTGATATTCTAACTCTTCTAAGCTTAAAATGAGCTTGGCTAGGTCTAACTAACAAGGATCTAGGGTTACCTAGGGGTAAAATAGTAATTTTTTGATAAAATAGGGTGAAATGACACCTAAACTGGAATGGTCCTAGGGGTCAGACTCATACACTATGCTAAAGGCGTTGGCATATGTGAAAGGGGGTGTCCAGAAATGAACTTGGAAAATTTGGGGTGTTTATAACTATGCAATTTCCAACCACATTGTGTTTGGTATCATTCTTTTTGGCAACTTTGTTGTTGAATTTTTTATTCATCATCGAAGCATGCAAGAAAAATTGTTTTGATACCACTTGATGCAAGCCTCGACCTAGGTTCAATTGTATGGGGCAGAGGTAGGCTCAGTTAGGTCAAGAACTAGGTCAATGGTCAACAACGGTAAACAAGGTACAAGTTTTTTGACGCAGAGCATTTGGATCACCAATGCATTGAAGAAGAGTTGGATGCAAATCCAACTCTACAGACCCAATCTGGAATGAGATATCCTAGAAGATCCAATTCCAAATGGATCTTAGGAGTAAATCTATCATTTTGCATATCTTATTTTTTGCGAATTCTTGTTTTATCTTCTCAAAAACTTTTTTTTGTTGTGATTCCATTTTGTGAATATTGGAAACATTTATGTATTTTTTTCTATTTTTATTTTCTCTTTCTTTTTATTTTATTTTTTTAGGTATCAGATCTTATATATCTAGATAGTTCTGGTGTCCGTTAGGATTATTTTAGGGCACTAAAGGGTGTATGGGGTTATCCGGGTAGATTTTTTTTTGGCAATTTTATTTTTGCTCTAAAATCTCTCAAAAGTTTGAGATCTATTTGCAAGAATTTGATCTTGTAAAAGATCCAATCCTTCACAAACGGATCCATATTGATGCCCTTATGGCTGGACCAATATGGACCTCGTTTGATTTTTGTTGATCAAGTCAAAAGGTGAAAAGCATGTTTATGAAGGCTCCAGAAAAACCATGTAAGAGTTTAAGAGTCTTTGAAAATTTATGAAAGGCATTTTGAGAAAAATGTGTACACCATTATGGCATTTTTTACTATTGTAAAATATGGTAAAAGCTCATTTCAAACATTGCAACCCCATTGGCCATGTGAGAGGTGCTCTTGGAAACACCTTCCTCGCATTAACTCAACTGGGCTAAGTTCTTAAGGTAGCTGAAAAAATCATGGAAGGCATCTTTGTTGACTAAAACTTTTTCACAAGAAAAGGAGAAAACTAGAGGTGTACTAGTTGTTCTTCCCCATTGATGACCTTGGTGGAAAAAGGAATTTGTAATCTGCTGAAGATCAGTTGATGCTACCATAGATGAATCTCATTTTCGCAGCTTTAGGGCTAGAAAATTGATCGGTCTCTCTGAACCCTATTTTCTCATAAATAGTTTCAGTATTTTTGCAATAATGCACATAGCAATGCATATTTTTTTCATGATAAAATGATGAAAAATATGCTAATCACCATAGTACATTTACATGAATATTAACTTCAATTTTTAACTAAAAAATTTGCAATAAATAAATAAACATTACATGAATTCCAAGAATGTATGATTTTTGTTTCTGACAAAATCTATAACAAGCCTTACCTAATTTTGTTCGGTTTTTAATTTCAGTAGTTTAACCATTTAGGGGGTGGAACCGATTTCTTCTTAGGGAAATCCAAATCAACTCTCCTTAATTACATCAATTTAGATTTTATAAAAACTCTTTTCTTTTAACAATAGGTTAAATCAAACTCAAAAACCTGATTTTAACAAAAATGATTTTTGAGAGAGGTTTTCTTTTGAAAGCCCTCTCTATTAAATTTTTGACAAACCCAACACCAATCCCATGCATGGGGGGTTCGGTACAAGGTTTGTTCTTATTAAAAATTATAACAACTCATGCCTACGAGTTCTGATTTACATGTAGAGGATAGAACCCCCCTAGCTTTCATGCGAAAACACCTCTTTTGGTTGGGAAAACAAAGTGCATAAGTGAACTGGTCGTCTGCTTCGTATGGTGGCCGTGTCGAGACGTTTTACTCACTTCACCCACATACGTAGGTTTACCTCTTGGTTGCACAAGAGGAAAACCACAAGAAAAAGTGAAAGAGAAAGAAGAAGAAAGAAGGAAAAGAAGAAAGGGGAGGAAAGAAGGGAATTTGAGAGAGAACAAGGGAATTCCAAAAAGGGAACAAATAGGGGGCATGTGAGCCCCTCCTCCCTTTTTATAGTTGTGGGGACTAAATTAAGAGGTTGGAATTAATCTCAGCCCTTGATCTAACCCCTTTATATTTCCTATCTTCTAATTTCCTAAATTTCCTTTTTTTTATTTGTCTTATATATTTTTTTCTAGCTTGTAACTTAGGTTTATATTATATTAAGTACTATATTTAATATATACTACATCATATGGACTGGTCGACACCCCCCCTTAGAGGGTTTCCAACTTTTCCATACTGCAAAGGTTGTCAAACTTGCTTGCTTGGTAAGCAAGTTTGACTAGGTCAAGTTTTATTTTTTTTTATTATATTTTTTTATAGACTTTGATTAATGTATATCACATATATAATCTATAACATACCTTATATGAGTAGGGTCTATGGGCTGGTCGACACCCCTATGGGGTCTCAACATTTCCATATTACAATTTGTCAAACTTGCTTGCTTGTTTTTTTGTTTTTTTTCTTTCTTTATTTATTTCTTTCCTTTTTTTTTCATTTTCACTTTCTTTTTTCTTAATTTTTTCAGCCTTCCCATCCTAGAAAAATCTAGGATGGGATGCCCCCCCCCTTCTTGGGAGGCTAACTTTAGTAAATAGGTAAGTTTTGACTTTTAGTTAAAATCTTATTTTTTGGTAACTTTTAAAAACCCTTGTATTTAAAACTTTAAATTTCATTTTTTTCTTTTGTTTAAATTAACAGAGAGGTGCCACATAGGATAGGACTCACCTATGAACCTCTACCATTTAATAAAATTTAGTTAAACTAAAATTTTCAATTTTTTAAAATTATTTACCTAACTTTATTTATTATTTTGGATTTCAATTATTTCAAAACTATAATTTAAGTTTAAATAAAATGTCTCTAAATCTAAACTAAATTAATTTAAATTTATATGAAATTATTTTAAACACCAATTTGTCAAGTTTATTTAAATTCTTTGCTAAAAATGTTATTTTCTTAAAAATGAACTTCAAAAACGATTTCTACTATGGTCGGCAAGACCTATTGTCGTTTTGAGCATTTTATTTTATTTTTTTAATTGGATTTCAAACTCATAAAACTAAATTCAAATTTATTGAAATTACATTACATACATATCAAATTATCTTAATTTCATTTAAAATTACATTCAACTTTATTTTGACAAAATTTATCAATTATTTTATTAAATTTCATCTTTTTCATATATTTGATTTTTAATGCGAAACTCACAACTCAAATCAACTTTAATTTTTTATAAGATATTTCTTATAATTCATCTTAGGCTAATTTATATTTTTTTCATACTTTTTTTCTCATAAAATTCATAATTAATACTATTTTATTCATTAGAAATACCTTAAAGAATCGTAGGTATTACATCCAAATTCAATTTAAATTTCAAACTCAATTTTGATGAAATATTCACGGTCCACAGTCAGAAGAATATATATTTTGTAGGTCACTAGAATATCAGAACTGGAAATATGAGTTATTGATTTTCATGGGTGTTTTGTTTTTTTCTCTTAAATCTAACCGTAAAGATGTGATCTATATGTTTAGTTGTATAGGGACCAACTCTTGAATCATCATATTATGATGCATAGGTAAGTTTTTTTTAAAGCTTTAAAATTAGCGGCTCAAAATCTTTATAAATATTTAGACATCAAAAATCATGTTTTTTAAATTGAAAATACACAATCTAGCAGTCAATTCTTGGCAAATTCATCATGCTGAACACATCTGCTTGGTCGGATTTGCAAAAAAAAAAAAAGTGTTGGAAATGCATGGATCCGAATGGGCTCAACCCGCTAACAGCTCCGGATCCATTTGATAGATAAAGAAAGAGGGCTATTTTGGTCATTTCCCACGGGCTCCTCTAAAACGCCTCACTGTTTTCAGCTCAAACTCGCACGAAAAGCTCCTGCTTTCCTTTCCGACCCCCTCCTCACCACCGGAAAATACGGAGCGACGCCCCCTTTCGTCCGTACGTTTTCTGGTGAGTTGTTTCCCCTCGGAAACCCTAGATCCGCAGGTAAGCAGGAGGTGAAGGGATCTCGATTCTTCTCTTTTTTGCTCCGATCTGAGTGATGTTGAGGGAGCATTGCGCTCTCTGAGTGTCTGCGTCGCTCCGTTCCCTTTTTCTCACGATAATCGGACGGAAAAATGGCTGGAATCTCGCACCTGTTCGATCTCCTGACGAAGAACCCGACCCTCTCTAACCCTTCTCTCCTCCTTTCCTCGAAATTTTTCTCGTCTGCTGTTGCTGCCTCTGCCGCTGCTGCATCCGTGGCCGCCTCTAGGCCTTTCGCTTCTAGATTCCTGTTTAGGTAGATTTTATGCCCCTTTTGAATGATTTTTTGCTGCTTATTTGGGTTTTGAGTAGGTTATGAGGGACACGTCGGTGATTATTTTCCTTTATCTTGATTTGTTATGAGAGGATTGTGCTTGTAGTCGTTGGATATTTTGTTTCATTAGCGTTAATTTTTGTCAACTTTATAAGTTAACAATAGGGTTGATCTGTTCTTGTGCTTTCTTTTCCGTTTTCTTCTTTTTGTTTTTTGTATGTTGTGATTCTTGGTTAAGGTTTTGAACATCTTGATTATATTTTGAATGAACATGATTTAATGGAAGATATTGAACTTCCTGCTTGTTGTTATTCTAGGGTTTTCTTTTATCTTTTTTTATTACGTTCATGGAATTATGAAGCAACGAGCTCTATACTAGTTCTTAAGTAACGTTGGCATTTGCTTGATCGTATAGTTTCGTGTTTGGCTGCGCAATCTTGTTCTCCTGTCTGCATTATGTTAATCTTTGCAGAGGTAAAGCAAATAATTGACGATCGGCCAGGTACTTATCTTATTTGATATGATAATTACAACTACTCCGAAGAATTCACAGATTTCATGGCCTACAGAACTTATCCTAATTGAAATGTTGTGAAAGCATTATGTTAAACTGATTTTTTTTTTCACGTTCTTTAAATATTTAAGTGTGCAAGGATTTAATTTCTTAAAGGAAAAACTTTGGGTGTACAATGCATGAAGTTGCTCATGAACCAGGAAGGCAGCCTATTCAAACATGCATAATCTTTATCCTACAACAAATGTGTAACTTTAGTGCCCCTGCATAAACATCCCCAATTGTTGACCAACTTGTCTTACCTACTTTCAGTGATATTGCCTATTGTGATGCTGCTGCTACGTGGGGTGAAGATTACATTTCCAATCTTCACAAGGGTTCTGAAAGCATATTCTACAATGAAGCAATTCATTACAGAACAAAGGAATATCCTATAGAGCTTAAGCCTCTATTTTCAGCTTTTGGCCTGAAGGCTCTTGCAATGACAACCATAAGATCTCTTTTGATGTTTTTCCTTCCTCTTTTGGAACCTCGCTCACATTTGGAAGAAGATGAGGATTTTCTGTCGGACACAGAAGATGAACATATCGACCTGGTTATTCCCTTGAAGAAGTCGGTGAAACAAATCTTTCGTGAGGTGATAACTGAATCATTCTCTGTGCTTGTGCACATATGTGTTATTGTATCAAGTATTTGATTTTGGTAGCTGTCATAGCCATCAGAAATACACAACAATAGTTTCATTATGGATGCAGAAGCTGCTCCATTTAACTTCATTCTTTGTTGTGTGTGTGGTTCTTTTTCTGTTCCTTCTTTCATTCTGTGCATGTTCTCACAGTTTCCAACTTCCAAGTGTACAAATAGGCATGGGATGTAACATTTTATGACACTTCAGTTACCTTTTCTTCTTTAGCTAGTCTATGTAGGAAATGGGGGCAAAAGGTTTGTCAATTGATCCATGTCTTAAATGCAAGCTCATGAAACTTTTGGCTTTACATTTTATTGATCCTTAAGTTTCATTTAAGAAAATAAAGATTTTGTTGTATATTTGTGACAAGTATTAGATGAAATATATAGACTTGTTTACCAGTAATAATTAAATTATGTATGAGTTTAACTATCTGAAATTTTTATTTTGTCATTGTAATTTCTCTGTCATGATCTCTCATTCCTTGCCATCAACATCATCATGTTTGTGTGCATGCATGAGCTTGGGTATCTGTGTGTGCATGCATGCATGCATCTTTGATGTATGCATGTATGTCTATATGAGTAATGAGTAATTATAGGGTGCACTAGGTACATCTATTGTAACGCCTCAGATTTTCAAAACAAAACTTTGTCCAAATTTCATGGATTTATTTATTTATTTATTTGCAGAGGAATTCAGAAAAGACCTTAGCAGCAAAAATAAACAATAGTTAGTTGTCAGTTTGAAAAGATACCAGGTAAGTCACAGGTATGTGGTCAATCGCTCATTGTCCACCAAAAATATTTCATTTAAGCAAACCAAAATGAGTTATTTATTACAAACAATACTGCTTAGCAGTACTAGTCACTGGGTTTGTAAACGAAATGTTCAACAAAGTCTGGAGAAACCCTGGATCTTAATGCTGCCCTGTTAGGCCCAAACTTTTTGCGCAGTTTTTGCCTTGTAATAGCCTATCGAAAGCCCTGCGTGGCTCACAATGACCTTTCAGCCTTGTAATGTTTGTATAGAGTTACATTCCTGTAATTTTGCATTTCCCTTAATGAGATTGTGGTGCGTGACACTATTGCACATTCCCGCATTCAATGAATTGATTGTTGTTAAACGTTCCTCTCTCTTTCTCTATTTTCTCCTCTCTCTACTCTCTCTTTGCTTTATGTGATTGTTGCCTCGTTATAATTGTGTGTTTGCATGCAATACTGCCTGTGCACTTGTTGCTTTCGAAAAAATCCACTACATTCGCTTTTATAACTTGCTAAGGCTTGTTGGGTCAAGGTTTTCTCAACGCCTCACAGGCCTTTGAAGTTTAGTCCATCGAGTCTCGCTCGACCAAGCGACAATCGTTGATCATGGCTTCTGGAGATTATGGTCTGGTGATACCATCGAAGCCAAAGAGCAAAAAAGGAAAGGGGATTGAGATGTCTGCCATCGAAGAAGCTTGGGAAACTCCTTCGGCAGAATTCACCAAGTTAGAGAGATTGGTGGAAAGACTCTTGTAGGATATGCAGGAGATGAAGGCTATAGTGTTTGAAGCTTCTGTTAGCTATCGAAAGCTCGATGATGAGCTCAAAACTGCAAATAAAGACCTCCAAGGAAGGGTTGCGTTGCTTGAAGATAGAGTAGACTCGATCGTTGCCGAATTTGACACCATGAGGGATCGAGGGTTTAGGATGAAACAGAAGAACCAGGCTTTGTAGCGCAGAATCCTAGCTCTGGAATGTCGGTCAGCGATCGACGATAATGGTGCAATCGAGACGTCGATCACCCGTCTGAAGGTTTTCGAGCCTAAGAAGTTCACTGGTGCTCATGACGCCAATTAGAAAATTTTCTATGGCAGATGGAGGAACTCCTCAAAGCAAGTTATATCGAGGATCAAGCGGTCAAGATTCGAGCGCCACAATGCGGTTGGCTGATGACGCCATTGTCTTGTGGCGAAGAAGACACAACGACATAAATATATGACTCTGCGTCATTGATACATGGGATGACTTCAAAAGAGAGTTGAGAAGTCATTTCCTTCTGATGGATGCCAATTATCTGGTGTACAAGAAGATCTGGATCGATCCATGACTACATTAAGACCTATTCAACCCTTATGTTGGAGATTACAGACATGGGGAGACATATCGCCTCCTCTATTTCATAATGATACTACAACCTTGGGCAAAGCAAGAGTTGCGGAAGCAGAAACCTCGGGATCTTGTTAGCACCTTAGCAGTGGTAAAAGTACTTTTATAATTTCAATGAAAACCTGAGTTTAAGGGTAGACAACTGAAAAAGATAACTTCTGGGGGCAAGAAAAAAAATGGTAATCGGGAAGACAAACAGAATGCCCAAGGACAGAATCATCAAGACAATCGAAACCGAAATCAGAACAATTATCGGGGATGGTATGACATAAATAGGAACTACCATGAGAATAATAGGAATGATGATAGGGCTCTGAACGCAGTTAAGACAGAAGACCCACCAGAGGACCAACCAAGGATTGGCGCTCTACAAAGAGTATCGACGCTCAAGGAATCGAGTGTTGGCGTGCCTTCGTCTAGCAAGGCGCTCATGTACGCGGATGTCATCGTGAACCAGTGGCCACTCGGGCCATGGTCGATTCAAGTGCCACCCACAACTTCATCTCCCAAGAAGAGGCAAAGCGGTTGAGCTTAAAGTCCACAAAGAAGGTGAGTCGTACGAAAGCGGTAAACTCGAAAGCGAAGCCAATCCTTGGCGAGGCGAAGAATGTGACTCTCAAGATGGGGGATTGGTTGGGCACAACCAGTTTCAAGGTAGCCCCACTCAATGATTTCAAGGTAATCCTTGTCATGGAGTTCTTGTGGGCGAACAAAGCCTTTGTCACACCTCACTTCAATGTGATGTCTATTATGGATAAGCGATACCCTTGTATGGTCCCTGCTCGTCTTATTGGCACTTCACAGATATAGATGATCTCTGCGATTTAGTTGAAGAAGGGCATCAAGCAGGGATATGAGACCTTCCTAGTGGCCCTCCGAGAAGCAGAACCTATGAAGGAAGAAGACACCTGATCTGAATTGGTCCTCATATTGGAGGAGTTTAAGGAGGTAATGCCTCTCGATCTCTTGAAGAGATTGCGGGAGGTAGATCATGAGATTGAACTTTTGTTGGGCGCGAAGCCCCTTGTTATGGCCCCATACCGCATGGCTCCACCAGAGGTGAAAGAGCTGCGAAGACAGTTAGATAATATGCTAGCCTCCGACGTCATTCGTTCCTCAAAGACACCGTTTGATGCACCTATGCTTTTTTGGAAGAAACATGACATGTCCTAACGGTTGTTTGTGGACTATCGGGCGCTGAACAAGGTGACGGTAAAAAACAAGTATCCTCTTCCGTTGATCGCTGACCTGTTCGATCAATTGACCAATGTCTGAGCGTTTTCGAAGCTAGACCTGCGATTGAGATATTGGCAGGTCAGGATCGTAGAAGGAGATGAACCCAAGACTACTTGCATGACGAGATATGAAGCATACGAGTTCTTGGTTATGCCGTTCTGTTTAACGAATGTCCCTGCAATCTTCTCGACTCTCATGAACAAAATCTTCTACGCGTATTTGGACCAGTTTGTAGTTGTTTACTTGGATGACATCATTGTCTACAACAAGAATATGGAAGATCATGCACGTCACTTGTGCATTGTGTTTCAGTTGTTGAAGGACAATGACTTATATGTGAAATGGGAGAAGTGCCTATTCGGGCAAGCGAAAGTCGAGTTTCTGGGCTATGTTATTGGAAGGTCCAAGCCATTGTTGAGTGGAAGCCACCCTCTTCTCTGTCAGAGCTGCA
The DNA here is from genome assembly GCF_984573655.1 of Nuphar pumila. Taxonomy (NCBI): domain Eukaryota; kingdom Viridiplantae; phylum Streptophyta; class Magnoliopsida; order Nymphaeales; family Nymphaeaceae; genus Nuphar; species Nuphar pumila. The sequence continues at coordinate 82,588,004 of NC_143261.1, read as the reverse complement.
ATTATTCTTGGGGCTCGCGAATTACTGCAGTTATTCTTGGGGCTCGTGAATTACTACCGTCAGTTCATTGAGGGGTATTCTCTAGCCTATGCTCATCTCACAGAGTTGCTTCGGAAGGATCGAAGTTGGGATTGGTCGAATACATGCCAGACAACCTTCGAAGAGCTGAAGAGGGTTGCTACTAGTGATCCAGTATTGAGGCTACTCGACCACACAACGACATTTGAGGTCCACACAGACTCTTCAGATTTTGCAATCGGTGGAGTGCTCATGCAGGAAGGGCACCCCATCGCTTTTGAGAGTCGCAAACTGAAGGATGTGGAGTGACGATATTGCGTGCATGAGAAAGAAATGATTGCAGTCGTGCATTGCTTGCGGGTTTGGTGTCACTACCTTTTGGGATCTTAGTTTGTTGTCAAGACGAACAATATAGCCACTATTTACTTTCAAACGCAGAGGAAGTTTAGCCCTATGTAGGCTAGATGACAACAATTCCTAGCAGAGTTTGACATGGTCTTAGAGTATAAGCCTGAAAAGATCAATGTCGTAGCCAACACACTAAGCAGAAAGGCTGAGTTGGTAGTCTTACAAAAGGAAGAAGCTTCATCTACTCAGCCTCAAAGGGACCTCTTCGACCGCATTCAAGAATGCATCCAGTCCGATCCATCAGCTCAACACCTGGTGACCCTAGTTCAGCAAGGGAAAACTAGGAGATTATGTATGCATGATGACTCCTGGTCACTAAGGGCGGTCACGTTTTTGTACAGCGATGGAGATCATTGCGGAGATTGGTGATAAAGGAGTGTCAATACCTGGTACTCTGGGCACCCAGGGCAACATCTGACTCTCGCCTTAGTAGAGCAGACCTACTATTGGCCTTTTATGTGGGAAGATATTGAAGGTTACCTTCGCACCTTCCTGATCTACCAGCAGAATAAGCCAAGTAATTAGAAGCCCACATGACTACTCAAACCTCTTCCTATTCCAAGCCGTCCGTGGGAGAGCATCTCCATGGACTTCATTTTGAGATTACCGAAGGTGAACCACTGCAGTTTGATATTTATGGTGGTCGATTGGTTTTTAAAGTATGCCATTTTCATGTCGATGCCGCCTACAGGTACAACTGAGCGAGTTACAAGATTGTTCGTGTAGCACGTTGTGACCAACTGGGGGATTCTTGAGAACATCGTCAACGATCACGACCCGCGCTTTACAGGGAAGTTCTGGCAGGAAGTGTTTTGATTGTTGGGGACGGAGTTGCACTTTTCAACGTGCTTCACCCCCAGACGAATGGCCAAACGGAGAGAACCAACACACTCCTTGAAGAATATCTGCGACACTTTGTAGGCTCAAATCAGAAAGACTAGGTAGACCTTCTGGACATCGCTCATTTATCTCATAACCTACAGAAGTGTGAATCAACTGGTTATAATCCTTTTGAGTTGGCAACGGGGAGACAACCCCAGACGCCGCACACCATCGCGACGGACTATAAGGGCAAGGCGCCACTTGCCCATCGTCCAGCCTGAGTGACTGGCAGGATCAAAGAGAGTTGGCCAAGAAGATGAAGAAGTGGGCATATTAGAAATGCCGCCTTGCAGAGTTCAAAGTCGAAGACCTAGTATTGGTCAAGTTGTACCTCGAGAGCACCAGGATATTTCGGGGTCTTCATCAGGGCCTCGTCCGCAAATACAAATGCCCCTTTTCTATCATCAAGCAAGTAGGCAACCTCGCCTACAAGCTCAAAGTTTCTTTGCACTTTCAAATACATCCAGTCTTCCACGTTAGTAACCTAAAGTCATTATATGCCGATGAAGAAGACAACAACCGCGACTAGTCGATGCGAGCGCCAACACCTCTCCTCACAATTGACGCCAAAGAAGTAGAATACCTTATGGATCATCTGTGCAATTGTCAAGGATAGATCAAAGAGTATTTAGTCAAGTGGAAAGGATTGCTAAAAGAAGAAGCCAGTTGGGAGAAAGCGAAGAACGTCCACCAGTTTCCCTCAACAGTGGACGAGTATGAAGCATGAGCCTTGTCACCGAGGACGTCGACCACTTAGGTGGGGAGAATGTTAGGCCCAAACTTTTTGCACAGTTTTTGCCTTGTAATAGCCTATCGAAAGCCTTGCATGGCTCACAACGGCCTTTCGACCTTATAATGTTTGTATATAGTTACATACTTGTAATTTTGCATTTTCCTTAATGAGATTGTGGTGCGTGACACTATTGTACATCCCCGTGTTCAATAAATTGATTATTGTTCAATGTTCCTCTCTTCCCCTCTATTCTCTTTTTCTCTCTCTACTCTCTCTCTCCGCTCTATGTGATTGTTACCTCATTGTAATTGTGTGTTTGCATGCAATACTGCTTGCCCACTTGTTACTTTCGAAAAGATCTGCTGCGTTCGCTTTTCGAACTCGCTAAGGCTTGTTGGGTCAAGGTTCACTCAACACCGCACGAGCCTTTGAAGTTTAGCCCGTGATAGCCCTGTTTCACATATCATACCTTTGGGTTTAGTACCTATATCCCCCATAAAACTAGGTTAGAACCATTTTTGGTCTGGTAGAAAAGCGTTTCAATTCTAACAAGTATAATATGTTAAAGACATAAAAGCCACTTCAGGGTTGCAATTGAAAACATCGTAGCTTAAGTCTCCACGACTTAGCATATGGCTATTCCATAGACTGAAGCAGGAGCTCCTTGAGCCTAGCTTAGCCATGTAGATACAATTTGGGCTTTTCGTTTGATCAGTCCAATATTGTACTAATATCAGTACCTTACATAAGGTGATGCATGAGTAGCAATAATGTACATTTATTCGTCGGTGTACCTATAACTAATGCATTATTTCGATAATTACAAGTTCATTCCTTGGTACGCAGGAGAACTTAATTTTGGCGTCAAACTAAGCCATTTGGGTATTTATTATGCTATGTATTTTTGTATGCCAGAAGACTGAGTGACCCTTTCCGTAGTGGGGCGACTGTTATATGTCGGAGTAAATCCCACTAAGCCTGATTTTGATGCATCCTACTACTGCTGTCACAGGCCTATTTCCTTCAATGGGCCAGCGCGGCACGACGATCCTTCCTTATCGCCGCAAGCCTACTCGTCAGCTCGCTTGCCGGTCGCGGAAGCTTGTAATCAGAGTGCAAGTGAGCAAGAGAGAATAGAGGGAGAGAAATTGCAATCACAAGAAGCAATCACAACGAGGGTGAACAAAAGAAAGCTCAACGCATTTACTTCATTCACAATTTTGCCCGCAGGCTATTACAGTTCAAGTATACGGGCTGCCCCTTCGGGGTATTGATTCACCTGAACCGGGCAACTTACATCAGACTCAACAAAAGCAAAACAGACTCTAAGCGCAACTGTACACTGTAAGTCGCAAGGGAACATGCTCCCCCCTTCAAATCATGCGCTGTCCTCGACGCCATCTATTTTGTGGTAAGCCCTGACTTCAGCCGGGTAGCGGCTGTTCATTCGAAATGCAGGCTTCCATGTTGGTTCCGCTGTTTCCTCCCACTGCACCAAGTATTTCTTCGCTTGCCTCAAATAGTTGACCTTGTGGCGAAGGATCTGACTGAGGTGCTTCTCGGCCCGTTGTGCTGCCAGGGCCCTCTGCATGATGGGAGCGCGTTGCGGCACATTGCGTTCCGGGTCTCCATTATCTGGATGGAACTGCTTGAGGTTGCACACGTGGAGCACCGAGTGCACCTTGAAGTCTGGGGGCAACTCCAGCTTGTATGCCAGCTTGCCCACCTTCTTTGTGATGGTGAAGGGTTCCTCATACTTTCTGAGTAGTCCGCGGTGCCGCCCGCGGAAGATGCCTGTGCGCCCAGGATATAACTTCACCAACACTTGGTCCCCAACTTGGAACCCTGCGGGCCGACGGTGTTTGTCCGCCCACTTCTTCATTCTCTTTGCCGCTTTGTGTAAGAATGCCTTCGCTAACTCATTTTGCTCGTGCCAGTCGCGAACAAACTGATAGGCGAATGATGGCCTTCCCTTTTCCTGTGTGGCAAGAGTGTGCGGGGTCAGTTGCTGCTGCCCCGTGGCTATCTCGAACGGACTGTGGCCTGAAGACTCGCTCTTCTGCAGATTATAACAAAACTGTGCCACATCAAGGAGCTTCACCCAATTTTTCTGATTGGCACTAACAAAGTGCCTAAGGTACTGCTCCAGGATCCCGTTGATACGCTCTGTCTGCCCATGTGTCTGCGGATGAAAGCTAGTTGAAAACAGCAACTCAGAGCCAAGTAGCCGAAATACTTCACGCCAGAACTTGCCCGTGAAGCGAGCATCACGATCACTCACAATGCTCTTTGGTATGCCCCAGTGCTTCACCACATGCTTTACGAACAACTCTGCAGTCTTCTCTGCAGGGCACTCCTTAGAAGCTAGGATGAATGTGGCATACTTTGAGAAACGATCCACCACAACCAAAATAGAACTGAGGCCCTCTACCTTTGGCAGACTAACAATAAAGTCCATGGAGATGCTATCCCAAGGACGTTCTGGAATTGGTAGAGGCTCAAGGAGACCAGCAGCCTTCTGGTTTGTCCCCTTATCTTGCTGGCAGATGAGGCATGTCCGCACATACTCCTCAATGTCGTCTCTCATCTGCGGCCAATAGTAGCCGCGCTCAAGGAGTGCTAAGGTCCGCTCCTGACCAGGATGGCCGACCCATAATGTATCATGGCACTCCTTGAGTAGCTCTCGGCGAAGGCTTCCCCACCGTGGTACAAAGATGCGTCCCCCTTTTGTTACGAGGAGGCCATCCTGTAGCCAAAATCGCCGAGTCTTCCCTGCCTGCGCCAGAGAAACAAGGTGTTGTGCGGTCGGATCCTGCTGTGTACCCTCGCGGATGCGGCTCAGCAATGCGCCCTTCAAATGCACTTCAGAAGGCTCTGCGCGCGCATCAGCTAATTCAGCCCTACGGCTCAGGGCATCCGCCACAACATTGGTTTTTCCAACCTTGTACTCTAAGGCAAAGTCGAACTCAGCCAAAAACATCTGCCATCGAGCTTGCTTGGGCATTAACTTTTTTTGCGTCTGAAAATAGCTCGTGGCCACATTGTCCGTCTTGACGACGAACTCGGCACCCAAAAGGTAGATCATTATCCTTCAGCACCTGAAACACTGTTCGCAGGTGCCCGACATGTTCCTCCATGTTGCTGCTGTAGATCACGATATCATCTAGGTAGACTACCACAAACTTGTCTAAGTAAGGGTAGAAGATCTGGTTCATTAAAGTCGTGAAAGTGGCTGGAGCATTTGTCAACCCGAATGTCATTACTAGAAATTCGTAAGCACCATAGCGGGTGACGCAAGTTGTTTTCGGCTCATCACCTTCGGCAATCCTCACCTGCCAGTAACCCGATCGCAGATCTAGCTTGGAAAAGATACGGGCACTGCCTAGCTGATCGAACAAGTCTGCTATCAATGGCAATGGGTACTTGTTCTTCACCGTGACCTTGTTCAAGGCACGGTAATCCACACATAACCGTTTAGAGCCATCATGTTTCATCTGGAAAAGGACCGGGGCACCAAATGGTGCTTTTGATGGACGAACAATGCCTGCGTCCAACATCTCGTCTAACTGCCTGCGCAGTTCCTTCAGCTCAGCTGGCCCCATGCGGTATGGAACCATTGCAGGAGGCTTCGCTCCCGGGGTCAACTCAATCTTGTGGTCGACCTCGCGTCTTGGCGGAAGACGCTTTGGCAATTCCGGGGGCATCACCTCCCGAAACTCCTTCAATAGTGGGGATAGGGTCAGTGGCACTGCTGCTTCCACCTTCCCTTCCTCTGCGCGCACTGCCACTAAGAATGTCTGCTTCCCATGCTTGACACCCTTCTTTAGTTGCATTGCAGACAACACTGAAGACTTGCCTTTCTGCGTAAGGCACTGCACTATGTGGGACAGGTCTGACTCTATAATCGTCAGCGTGTTGAATTTTGGCAACATCATAACATTCTGGCTTCGCAGAAACTCCATACCCAAAATCATCTTGAAATCGTCCAGGGGCACTACAGAGAAGTTGACTTTACCGACCCAACTTCCCACATGAATAGCCACATCCCTTGCTTCACCAAGGATGGGCTTGGCCTCAGAGTTTACCGTTTTAATGGTCCTCTGCTTTGGCCCATGCTTCAAGCCCAACCGCTCTGCCTCTTCCCGCAAGACAAAGTTGTGTGTGGCCCCGGAGTCTATCATTGCTGAAGTAGACTTTCCATTCATAATAACTTCAGCGTACATGAGTTCCTTACTGACCTGCATGTTTTTAGCTGCACAACTTCTGGCTGCGTTGATCGATCGCATGACGCCCATCCTCGGTTGCATGGTCTCAGTGTCGTTGCATTCAGTATCGTTGCATTCTTCCTGTGCAGCATTGACTTGCCCATCGTCTTTTACAAGGCGCTTTGGGCATTGCCGGGCGATATGTCTATCACCACAGAACCAACATGTCACAACCGCACCCTTGTTGTTGTTGTTATGCTTTGTGTAGTTCTGTTTCTTTTCGGATTGATGGCGTGTCGACGCCTCACCTTTATCGTTACGCTGCTCATCCTTCTTGCCTCCATGGTCAGGCTTCTTCCCAACTTTGGTTGATGGGGTGAAAGGCTTGCGCTGAGTGTCAACTAAGAGCTCAGCCGCCACATATGCATCTTCCAAAATACGGGGGTTGCTCCTTTCCAGTTCAGACTGTGCCCATGGTTGAAGTCCCACAATGAACCAGTTGAGCATGTCGTCTTCTGGCATGTTAGGTATCTTCAGCATAAGCTTCTGGAACGTTCTGACATAGTCTTGCAACGAACCAGTATGTTTGAGCTCACGAACCATCCGGTAAGCCTGTCTCTATGCATTTTTTGGCATGAAGTAGTTGCGCAACTCTACTTTGAAGTCGTCAAAGGTGTCTATCACACATTGACCCCTCTCCATGTCATTGTGCTTCCGCCTCCACCAAGCGATAGCATCACCATCAAGTAAGGCCGCTGCAGCCTTGATCCTCAGATCTTCGAGGGTCACATTCTGGATATCCAAGTAGTCTTTTACTTGGAACAAGAAGTTCTCAATGGCCTTGCTGTCGCGAGAACCATTGAATTTTGTGGGTCTAGGTACATCAATCCTTGATGGTCTCTCACCATTTCCGCCATTCAGGGTCACCGTCCGCTGCAACGTACGGTTCCTCAACTCAAGATCGGTCACTGTAGTCGTCAACGAAGTGACCTGCCCCATTAGTAAGTTCACCTGCTCTTGCAGGCTCGCCACCACATCATTCAATCCATTGAATGATTCACATGCGCGTGAAATCGCTTAATCATGCGAAGTCACATCTTTCACCAGCTTGTTAACAGTTGCAACCAACTCTTCTTGGCCCCGAGGTGAACCCATCTCCTCAGCTTCGGCAACTGCCTTGCCTTTGGTGTTGTGCAAGTGTTGATAAGGCGCCACGATGTCTTGCTCACAAATCGCAGTCTGTCGGCGTGTCTGTCGACACCGACTCCGGAGTCCCTTCCCCAGCACGAGAACGGGCTCTGGTACCACTTGTCACGGGCCTATTTCCTTCAATGGGCCAGCGCGGCGCGACGGTCCTTCCTTACAGCCGCAAGCCTACTCGTCAGCTCGCTTGCCGGTCGCGGAAGCTTGTAATCAGAGTGCAAGAGAGCAAGAGAGAATAGAGGGAGAGAAATTGCAATCACAATAAGCAATCACAATGAGGGTGAACAAAAGAAAGCTCAACACATTTACTTCATTCACAATTTTGCCCGCAGGCTATTACAGTTCAAGTATACGGGCTGCCCCTTCGGGGTATTGATTCACCTGAACCGGGCAGCTTACATCAGACTCAACAAAAGCAAAACAGACTCTAAGCGCAACTGTACACTGTAAGTCGCAAGGGAACAACTGCAGTAGCGTGGTTAAATCCCTAGATCTTAGGGATAACCCGACCTCCTAACCTCCGAGTGACTTAGAGACCACCCAAACTCTTTGGTTCATCAGATATAGTATGTCACTCGAGGTGGTACCATCATTGTCTGCCTCGATGAACGTAAGTCTTAAAGGAGTTCGACAACATAATCTTTCTTATTAGAACGTCGAGTGCCACTTAGGCAATTCAGTGCATTATGCACAAAGGGAATATGAACCCAACCCAATCACTTTTTTGAAGCACGGACCGGTTCCCGTGTAGACAGGGACTATCGTTATGTTTTGTTTATATGCATGCAAACATTGCTCTTGGCGTCTACAGCCTTCACGGGCGCTTCACCCCTTGCAGGTGGATAACAAACTCTGACACAATGACACTTACGAGTATTATTTTTGTACAGTATTTTACAGAGGCATGCATAATCAATGATCACTTTTAATCGACTGCTTGACATATTTAGCCGCAACGAGCACTGGTCTAACAAAGCACAACTACTTTGGCACAACGGCCCTTATGAGTGTGATGCCCATGAAGGCGAAAATAGAACAAGTCATTCAAGAAGGGTTTTAACAACAAGGGCATCATCGTGCCATCCACACTGGCTTAGGTGAGTATTCTGCCAGAAATTTTAACAGCGGAGAGCATCTTGTTATAAATTTTGGCAGCATCTTTCCTGTTTAACGGGAAAATCGCTACTTTCATTTTTGGATAGATGTGCACTGTTATGCATACGTTGCATCTCTTATGGTTTATTGGAAACCTAAGCCTTAGTTAGGCCTTATGATGGTGACTTAGATGTTTACGTAAATGCAGTTTTGCACAAATCCGAAACCTTTCCAATAGGGGTTTCTTTGCCAAACAATATTTTGAACATGACAAGACTTTTGAATAGCTTTTGGGCGATAGAGATCGGTCACCATTTGTATGCTTATTATAACACAATTATATTTATTAAAAGTAGAAGCCTGTGAACATAACATCACGATGACAAAGTAAAGTGTGTAAAGCAGGGCCCAGTGAATGAAATCACGCATCGGGCTAAGTAAAGTGCATAAGCAGGGCCCGATGAATAAAACTATGCATAGGGCTAAGTAAAATCCTTTAGCAGGTTCTGGTGAATGAAATCACCCATCGAGCTAAGTAAAAATGCACAAAGCAATGTATATATATAGTAAATAGGGAAGTCGTCGTAAGGATACGCGCGTGAACACCGACGCAATCTTGCGGTGACCTAGAGGCGTAAACCAAGGACTAGGACCCTATGACACATAATTCACCATAAATATCGAGAGATAGTCACAAGGGCACGCACGTGAACACCAAAGTAAGCTTGCAGTACTCTAGAGCAAGGTTGTTAAATGCGATAAGGCAAAGCGAGGCGTTGAGCCTGTTATGAAGCGAGGTGTTGAAGCGTAAGCTTCATGATCAAAATAATAAAATATATAATATTAATAAAATAATGAAAATTTTAAATAGGAACTAATAAACGACAGTATAAGAAGAAGGCCGACGATGTTGTCGCCGGTCACCAACGGAAGTAGAGAAGGGGAAAGGGAGATCGGGGGTGGTTGGTGACAACAGGAATACCCATTAAAGGGGCAAGGGGGGTTAGGGTGCCTGACGGGAGGGTGTCGACGCTAGCAGAGAGAACACGGGGGGGGGGGGGGGGGAGATAAAGAGAAGAAAAGGAAGGGGGATGATGACGTTGTCGCCGACGTCTTCCTGCCACCGGCCACGGGTGGTCGCTGAGGTGGATGCCGGCGAACACAGAGAGAAGGGAGCGACGGGGCTTGTTAGCACAGGGGTGGCTCACCGGAGCTCCGGTGAGTGATGCTGCGGGTGAAGGTCGTCGGCATGATCGCCGGCGGCTGCGGAGAAAGGGGAGGAGACGGGAGTCGGAGAGACGGAAGGGAGGAGAGAGAGAGAGAATGGTGAGGGTTCTCTCAACCTGCGTCTTTTAAAGACGCAGGCTCGATTATTCGAGAACCCGGGGCGGGTCCGGGCCAGGCCTGGATCCAATCCGGGTCTGCCACCGCAGAACGACCTCGGATGCGTGTCCGACACGTGTTTGATATGTTTTTTTTTTTGCTTTACATGATGCGTATGCCTTAGAAGTGAAGCGTGCCTCGACGCGAGGCGTGCACTTCACCCATGTGAAGCGTGCGCTTCAAGCCTGCAAACGCCTCCCTACAGTGCCTCGGTTCCTTGAGCTTGCGTTTCGCCTTTGAGGCGTACACTTCAGGTACTAAGGCGTTCGCCTCTAACAACACTGCTCTAGAGGGCATGAACCAAGGACTAAGACTAGATATTGTTTTAGAAATGTGTACGATAAGAAAAATCTCACCGTACTTGACAGTTATTCCAACAAAATAATTTGAAACAGAGAGACCAACATGCAAACCTACACAAAATCTGGTAGAGATGGCTCAACGCAGCGTAGAGGCGCTCCTAGGTCGTGGTTGGTACGTTCTTATGTTCGGTACGGTTACAACCGAGAGCATCTCATGTAGAACTCGTCGACGCGACGAAACAGAGAGGTATAGGTTAAAAACGGATCAGACCTAGTTTAGGTCTAAATGGATTCAAACTTGCCTTAAGTGGGTTAGTATAGGTCAAATGGATTAGACCTGGTCAAGACAAAGATAGAGGAGGCTAAGGGGTCTTGATTCAACTAGGTTTAGTCTAGGTTAGGTGGGTCGAAGCTCACCTTAAGTGAGCTTGGTATAGGTCAAGTGGGCTTGACCCAGGCTAAAACAAAAAACAAAAGAAGAGATAGAAAAGCTAACCTGGTAGGTTAAGTAGGCTTGACCTAAGTGGGTTCAAGCCAACGTCAGGAAGGTCTAAGCTCACCTCTAGTGGGCTTGGTCTAGGCTAGAACCAAGAGAGAGAAATGGGAGAGAGGAGAGAGAGGAGAGGAAAAACAAGAGAGAGAGGAGAGAGAGAGAGGGACTATTTCTAAAAGTAGGGGTGGGGGGTTTTATTTATAGGCCTTTGGGTGGGGGCCCCACCCCAAATGATAAGTATGCCCCTTTCTTCCCATTTTCCCCTACCTTCTAGATAAAGATGGGTATGTCCCTTGTGGGGCCCACCTAGATATTTTCATTAGATATTTATGTGGTGCTTACAAGATATTTTGTGTGGGATATTTGTTGGAGAAGACATGAGAGATGGAGAGAAGAGAATGAATCATTATGTTCTTCATTAGGTCTAATCTCTTACTTAAACAGAGATTAGCCAAAATAATAAAAATTACATCCAAGTCCTTCTCTTCTTTCAAAATTAATAAAACAAGCTTATGAATAAAATAATTCTAAACAACTTCTTTAATAACATAACCAAACCACTCTCAACACTCTCCCTCAAGCTGGAGCATAGTTATCAATCATGCTGAGCTTGCTGCAACACTGTGAGAAATTTGAGATTGCAAGAGCCTTGGTGAAGATATCTGCAACTTGATTTTCAGAGGATACACGACTTGTAGAAATATGCCCAGCTTGCACCATATCTCTTATGTAGTGGCAGTCAACCTCAATGTGCTTTGTTCTTTCATGAAACACTGGATTATTTGCTATATATGTGGCTGCTTTGTTATCACACATCATCAACATAGGAGATGAAACCTTCACTTGAAGGTCGGTCAGCACAGATCGGACCCACATCAGCTCAACGTCTGTTTGAGCAATTGCCCTATATTCTGATTCAACACTCAACTTGACAATAACTGTCTATATCTTACTTCTCCATGTAATCAAGTTTCCTCTCAGAGATACACAAAATCCTGTTGTAGATTTTCTATCTTCAACAGATCCTGCATAATTAGCATCAGAATAAGCAACTACATCCAAAAAGGAAGTCTGCTTAAACCAGAGTCCTTTGCCAGGAGACGCTTTCTAGTATCTAAGGATCATTAAGGCTGCCTGCCAGTGGATTTCTGTTGATTTGTCCATAAACTGACTTACCTTGCTTACAACTAAAGCAATATCAGGTCTAGTCATAGTCACATATAACAAATTTTCAACTAAAGAGCGATAACTCTTGCTATCAACAAGTTCAGAATTTTCATCATACATATGAATTTTATGATCCATAGGAATGTTTGCTGGTTTGGCTCCCAACATTCTTGTCTCCTCTAGTAAATCAAGAACATATTTTCGTTGAGACAAAACTAGTCTTTCATGACTTCTGGCCACTTCTATGCCCAAAAATTATCTAAGTGGGCCAAGATCTTTTGTAACAAAATGTTTTTGAAGGTGAGCCTTCGTCTCTGAAATATCTTTCACGCTGCTTCCTGTAAGAATGATATCATCCACATATACCACCATAACTACAATACCAGACCCAGTTTTCTTGATAAATAATGAATGATTCAATGCTAACCTATTGAAGCCGAAGACTGACATAACGTCAAACAACTTATGAAACCACACACGAGTGCTTTGTTTGAGACCATATATCGCCTTTCTTAGTTTGCACACGGTTAGGTCCAAGTTTGTAAACAAAAAAAATACACGAAAACTTTAGGAGGAACAAGGAAAAGTGGGGCACTTGGATATAGGATTTGAAATGGAATTTGTTCATCCAATGAGGCTGAAGGCATGCGGTTAGTCAAATAACACGAATAACAATCGCATCACCCTAATATGATGCATGAACATTGGCTTGTATCATTTAGGGTACGAGCTACATCCAGTAGATGTCTATGTTTTCTCTCAGCTACCCCATTTTGTTGAGAAGTATGAGCACAGGAGGTTTGGATTTGGATTTCACAATCTCGATAAAATTGCAACAATTCCTTGGTTTTGAACTCAAGAGCATTATCAGTACGAACGATCTTGACAAAAAAATCAAATTGAGTTTTTATTTCAATAATCAAAGATTTTAGAATATTTGAGACTTCAGATCTTTAATAAATCTTTTATTAGAAACACCTAGGGTAACTTGGAAAAGTCATCGACAATAACAAAATAATAACGACACTAGGACTTTCTAGGAAGTCTACTGGGTCCCCATACATCAGCATGAACAAGTTCAAACATTCTATGACTTGACTGACTCTGATTAGATTGAAAATAACTCCTGTGATGCTTGCCCAATTGACATGCTTCACACTGAAAAGGCACTGTAGACAGAATCTGAGGAATAACTCTATGAAGCTTTGACAATGAGGGATGCCCGAGTCGGCGATGCCACTGAAGAGGATTGGAGGAGGAATCAACTACTGAATGAATGGATCCCACTGGCTGATGTAGATAGTAGACACCACTTTTCTCATAGCCTCCACCAATCTTCTTCCCCGTTAGCAAGTCCTGAAAATAACAACGCATAGGATAAAAAATCACCCTACAGTTTAGTTCCTTAGTAATTCGACTGACCGACAATAAATTTTGGGAAAAAATAGGAACGTGAAGCACATTTGTAGTCTTAGGGAAGGAGATATAAGGACATTTCCTTGGCCTACAACTGGAGAGGAACTCCCATCAGCCAATACAACATTACGATGTGCAGGAATAGTCTTTAATTCTGAAAATTTTTGAAAATTTCTACATAGATGTCTAGAGGCTCCTGAATCAATAATTCATCTACTACCTTGATGCGACGAGCTATCACCTGCTGAACAAGCAACACCAGCTATAGCTGACGGAGAGCTTGAGCTAGACAGTTGATGTGATACTAGTTCCTCATATTCAGCATGGCTAAGAGTGATGGAGTCAGTAGGGGGATCGACCGTTTTCTGTCTCATATTGTATAACATGAGCCTTAGGAACATTCGACTTAGGTGGTGGAACAGGAGGCCGACCATGTTTATCCCAACATCGGTCTTCCAAGTGCCCAAACTTCCCACAATAAGTGCACTGAAGTTTACCTCTACCTCCCATGCCTCGACCACAACCTCTTCTTCTCGTGTTCATCAAGATGTTTCGTCCATAACCTGAAGGGGCAACTAGAGCAAAAGCTTGAGATTCAGGTTGGGACTATGGGAGAGAGATAGCAAGCCTACTCAAGCGATTGTATGCATGAATAAGAGTAGGAACATCGGACCTGGTCAGCATTTGAACCTTGGCCACTGAGTATTCGGATGACAACCTTGTGAGAAATCTAGTTCTTGATGCTCCTTTTGTTTAGAACAATGTAGAGGTCTATGAGCATTAAGTTTCTCAAACGCAAGCCTTAACTGATGCATAATACTGAGCCAAGGGCTGATCTCCTTGCTGCAATTTATATATCTCCTGCTCAATTTGAAGGATACGGCTCACATTAGTTTTCTGTGAGTACGTATCACGAAGATTATTCCACATCTGTTTTGCTGTCGTATAATAAGTCAACCCATCTTCAATATGAGGCTCTATACTATTCATAATCCATGACATAACAATATCATTATCCTCTTTCTAGGTGGCATACTTTCCTGTCGTTTCTTTTGGTTCAGATTCTAACAAAATATGTTTTCTACGATGTCCAGAGACTGACATCGTAAAGGTACTAGACCATCTTGCATAATGTTTCATTCAATTTTACGGACGACCCATAAAAGAAAGTGTTGGCAAACGCTTTATATTCTCCATGGGTTTCAAGCTTGTGATCAGTACTTTGGAAGTCTACGATGCTTCCACACTGCTCAATCTGATAACGTCTAGATAGCAGCTGACGACTTCAACCACGACTGGAAATCTACGACAAAAAAAATTCAGATCTGAATAAAATCTAACAGCAGATGACTTCAACTACGACAAAAAATATCAGATCTGAATACGATCTGATTTCGATAGAAAATATCAGATCTGAATACAATCTGATTTCTCCCCCTTTTGTTTTAATTTCAGGTCTTCACCATGTATACAGCGAGATCTGGCACCCAAGACCACTGGGTCTTCAATACACCTACCAGATCTGAGTGATGACAGCTAGTGCGATCTTCATAGTCGTGACTAGGTCAGACCGCAGATCTGTCTTCAGATTTGATCTTCACTGAGAGGAACAAAACGCTGATCAACAGAGGGACAATAAGATGCTGATCTTCTCTTGACGATCCGATGAGATGTTACTGGAGGGAAGGCGAGGGTGGATGACGATCTGATGAGATCTCAGGTGCCCAAGACCGGACGCTGCTTTGATACCATGTTGGAGAAGACACGAGAGATGGAGAGAAGAGAGAAGGAATCATTATGTTCTTCGTTAGGTCTAATCTCTTACTCAAATAGAGATTAGCCAAAATAATAAAAATTAATTTCAAGTCATTCTCTTCTTTTAAAATTAATAAAACAGGCTTGTGAATAAAATAATTCTAAACAACTTCTTCGATAACATAACCAAACCTCTCTCAACAATATTTATGTGGGGCCCTCACATTTTTGGGGTTTCGTTGATAATTTTCGTGAAAAAAAGTGAGTACGCCATTCTCTTCGTCTCAACGAGACGAAGCGGATTGACTCTGTGAAATTATCTCATTTTGTCAAATGAGTGTGATATGGCTCCCTGAGTGTTTGAGCGTATATTCCTGAGGATATATACGTCTTAGGTATAGTTGGCTCTGCAAAATTCCTTTGTTTCGCATTCCAAGTCAATACGATGAAATGACATAAAAATACCTCTTATTTTTATTCAGAAATTTACTTAAAATTTATAGATCTTACATCTACACACATCAATAAGAGGCTATAACTTTTCATATTTATTTTCTTTTGTAAAAAAAACCCTATAAATACGATCTACATGCATTGTTTAGTAGAAAGAAAGCTTTGGATTATGTGACTGTGACATACACCTAGGTTTATCAGGAGCTTTAGAAATCAATAGTCCATAAATAGACCAAAATTTTATGACTTGAACAAATCTTGTTTTTGGGTATAAGAAAAGACACTCCAAGGTGCAGTCCCTAGCAAACAAACTAGCTGAACACATCTATGGGTCAGATTGAGCAGATGCTGCCTACATCCGTGATTTCTAGCCAGATGAGTGTAGGTGCACCTGGTGCACTCTATCATGACTAATGCTTATATGGTGGTCACTTTGTGAATGAAGAGAACCTCAAAAGGAATTGTAAAGAAAATAATAATGAAGATTGGACTGTGTATCAACAGTCAGCCCCTGGAAGAGCATTCACGACATTATGTATTTCAGTGTACATCTTTTTCTTAGAGGAAATGTGGGGATAAATCAGTGACAAATCCATCCTCATCCACGGGGAGGTGTGGCAAGTGTGAATCATGTGGGTGGACCGAAAAGAGACATGATTAATCAATGCATATATATATATATATATATATATATATATATATATATATTATGAAACTTCCAAAGTAATGAAGGAGGATCATTGCTTCAACATAAGCACATAATAAATATGAATCTGAAAATTAAAGACTAGAGAGTACTTCAGGAATTATGATGTTTCTTGTCTCTTGAACGAGTTGCTTCAATGTGCCCTTTAGACTTTAGAAGCTCTAAAGGTGCTCCTTTACTCATGGTTTATATGATGACAGTGCAACATGTAACAGGATGTGCTTTCTGGTACTTAATCATAGAATGAAGGGAATGGAGCCATTGTAATGTCAAATTAGGTTGATTTGGTAAGTTTGTTGAAAGGGTTAATCATTCTAGATAATGTGGTTAACTAGGTGACCAAAAGTTTCACTTGGAGTTGGCTATTGAATAGGGTTCTGCTTGGGCTAGGTTTTGCCTTCAATTGATTATCCTAATGAAGTAGTATTTAAATGGGCTTTCATTTTGTTAAAACTTATTTTGAGAAAGTGGAGTAAAAAGGAAAGAACGTGTGATTCACTGATGGTATAAACTTTCTTATGCTTCATTTGCTAAATGAAAGAAAAGGAGGTCAGCTAACATAATTGAGTTATGCAAAATTAGGTTGACCTATTGGGTTTTGGTAAAATGGGTCATGCTAGATTAGCCTAATGACCATCCATGCAGCAATCATCAATCTGTTTGTTTGAGATAAAATCTAGTTTTTTGTGTATGTAAGAGGTACATTTAATTGTTTTGTTTATGTAAGAGGTTTAACCAGTCTGATAATCTTGTTTTTTATAAGAATTTGAAATCATAAGATATGGGTAGCTTGTCTCATGTCTGTTATGAGAAACATATCGATGACTCAATAGATGATAAAGCTCCTATGTTATTCCGATGAATAAGATATCATCAATATTTAAGCTTAATCATTCCAATAAAATGATTTTACTTCTGATGGAAAGGTATCATCGATGTTTAAGAAAAGGAATATAGGGGCTCTCTCACACACCTTTTCTGAAAAAATACTTGTAATTTCTTTCCTAAAAACTAGATTCCATTGTCACTCAAACCGCATAATTGTGGCTTCTATATATTGGCTTGTTTAACTTTCATATTGTAGATGACCTGAAAACAAATACACACACAGAGAGAGAGAGAGAGAGAGACGGCTGTATAGAAAAGAGAACTTGTTACCTTTGGATTAGGGCTAATCTCTATATTAAATAGAGAGAGTCCAAAGAAAGAAATTACACTCAAGTCCCTCATTAAATATTAAAATTCAAATAACCTCTAGTTTAGAAAACTTTTAACTAAAAACCTCTTAGTCTCAACACTCCCCCTCAAGCTGGAGCATAGATATCAATCATGCTCAGGTTGTCACAACATTTTGAGAAATTTGGTCTAGCAAGAGGCTTTATAAACATATCTGCAACTTGGTCTTCCGACTTTAGATATTTTGTAGTGATATGACCAACTTGCACCATATCTCTTACATAGTGGCAATCAACCTCAATGTGCTTTGTTCTCTCATGAAAGATAGGATTGTTCGCTATATATGTGGCAGCCTTGTTATCACACATCATGGTCATCACCTGAAGATCATGAAGAACAATACGAACCCACATCAATTCAGCAACTGTTTGGGCCATAGCCCGATATTCTGATTCTGCACTCGACCTAGAAACCACATTTTGTTTCTTACTTCTCCAAGAAATCAAGTTGTCTCCCAGAAACACACAGAATTCTGTGGTAGATTTTCTATTCACTACAGATCCTGCATAGTCAGCATTAGAATAGGCCACTATCTCCAGAGTTCCACCTTTCCTGAACAATAACCCCTTTTCAGGAGAAGATTTTAGATATCTGAGAATCATTATAGCTGCATTCCAGTGTATCTCAGTTGGTTTGTCCATAAATTGGCTAACTTTGCTTACTGCTAAAGCAATATCCGGCCTGGTCACAGTTACATACAGTAGCTTCCCTACTAGGGAGCGATATCTTTTGCTATCAATCGGTTTTGACCCTTCTTCAAACAATTGAACTTTATGGTCCATGGGAATATTTGTTGGTTTAGCTCCCAACATTCCCGCTTCCTTTAATAAGTCAAGAACATACTTCCGTTGAGACAAAACCATCCCTTCACGGCTCCTAGCAACTTCTATACCCAGGAAATATCTAAGTGAACCAAGGTCTTTTGTAACAAAGTGTTTTTGAAGATGATCCTTTGTGGCTTCAATATCTTTCACATTGTCTCCTGTAAGAATGATGTCATCCACATATACCACCATAACAACTATGCCTGAGTTAGTTTTCTTGATAAACAGTGTATGATCTGCCGCTGACCTATTAAAGCCAAAGCGTGACATCACTTCAAACAACTTCTGAAACCATGCACGAAGACTTTGTTTCAAGCCATAAATCACCTTTCTCAATCTACACACCTTCTGACACTCCCCCTCAACCTCGAATCCTGGAGGTTGTTGCATGTAAACGGTCTCAGATAGATCCCCATATAGAAATGCATTTTTCACATCTAATTAGCACAAGCTCCAACCATGCTGAACAACTACTGTGAGAACAAGACAAATGGTACCCATCCGTGCAACAGGAGAAAAGGTTTCAAAGAAATCAATACCATATGTCTGAGTATACCCTTTTGCTACTAATCTGGCCTTGTACCTTTCAATAGAACCATCAGATTTGTACTTTATTGTATATACCCATTTACATCCAACAATGTCAGCATCTGCTGGGGAATCAACTAGATCCCATGTATGCTGAGATACTAAAGCATCCATTTCTTCTTGCATAGCCAGCTTCCAGCGGTTATCAAGCTCTGCCTGTTGATAGTTCAGAGGAATAGTTTCAGCAGATAAGGTTGAAATAAACGTTTTCATCTGATTTCCAATTCTGGCATCGGAGACAAAATGAGATATGAGATATAAGGTACATTGTCGTGTCCCCTTGCGTAGAGCAATAGGCCTCTTATTTATCATCATCATGAAGATCACTATTGTCAGTAGAACTTACCTCAGGGAAAGAAGAAGATGAAGGCACTTGCGGAGGTGGAGCTCTACGCACATATACCAATGGAGGATTATTAAATATTGAAGAGGATGAAGTTTGGTTCGGTAATGAGGGCACAAATTCCAAAGGAAAAGGAGGTATAGTTAATGGAAAAGACTCAGTTGGATCAACCTGCAGTGGGGAACCAGTACTAGAGTAATATGGAGTGGATTCCAAGAAAGATACATCCGCACTGACATACTCTCGGTGAGAAATAGGATCATAACATCGATATCCCTTTTGATTTTTGGGATAACCTATAAATATGTATTTTGTAGCTTGAGCAGCTAATTTATCACGATCAGGTCCAAGTTTGTGTACAAAACAAACACATCCAAATATTTTTGGCGAGAAAGAGAAGAGTGGGGCAATAGGTTTTAGGATATGTAATGGAATTTGATCACCCACAGAAGATGAAGGCATGCGGTTGATCAGATAACAAGCAGTGATAATCGCATCACCCCAGTATAACGCAGAAACATTGGATTGAATCGTAATGGTCCGGGCAACATCAAGTAGGTGCCGATGTTTTCGCTCAACCACCCCATTTTGTTGAGATGAATAGGCACATGAAGTTTGGGGTTGGATGCCATGATCTTGGTAAAATTGTAACAGAACTTTTGATTTAAACTCAAGAGCATTATCAGTGCAAACAATCTTGACAATAGATTTAAACTGAGTTTTTATTTCAAGAATTAAGGATTTGATAATACTTGGAACTTCAGATCGTTTTTTTATTAAAAACACCCATGACAACTTAGAGAAACCATCAACAATAACAAGATAATATCGACACTGAGTCCTAGTAGGAATCTTACTAGAACCCCGTACATCTGCATGAAGAAGTTCAAAAACTTTATTACTAGACTGACTCTGACTCGAAGGGAACGAACTTCGATGATGCTTGCCCAACTGACATGCTTCACACTGAAATGATGTA